>NC_087554.1:34255840-34265840 GCF_036250125.1 Pseudopipra pipra | reverse complement strand
CAGTATAATACTTTTAGTATTGTTTTTAAATATAAAAATGGAACATGGCTTAAGTTCTGCCCAAGTAGTTTAAGCAGAGTGGGAAGTTTTACACTTTGTAGCCTAGTCTTCTTCCATTCCAGAAAACAGACTTCTTTATTTGATAGCCTTTTATTTTTCCTCTTCTGCTAACTTTTATCTTAGGGTAGAGGTTAGTGTGATATCACACAAAATTCCCTATTTATGCAGTATATTGCAGTTGCAATCAAAAATACTCGAGTTCTCATAGTTTTCTTTTATATGAAGTAATAGAGCTTAGAGTTGATCTCTATACCACTTAGAGGTTTTTAAGTACATCAAAAGACAATGTTGTAAATGAAAAGTTCACTGTTTCTGGATGCAAACAAAATATATCCTTGTAGTGTTTTCAGTATTAGGGTGAACAGGGGAGCCTTGTGTGCCAGTTTTCAGGTTGTGACCAGATTCATTTTCTAATGGGATGCTGTACAGTTTGAAGAATGTGCTCTCTCTGTATATCCTTTGACTTAACCATGTTCAAAACCTATTATTCAACCAAGCACTATAATAATTCTTTTGCCTATTACCTTACTAGAGCTCTCAGATTAGTCTATCAACGTATGGAAGATTAACTCCAAACAAAACTGTGGGGCCAAGGAGAGAGGGTGCCTTATATAAGCATAATGAAACCCTATAAATGTAACACCACATATTGCAGTTATCTCTGTATCCTAAAAAGAAAAATAAAGTTGATGTTGTTATTAAAATGTACTTAGAATCCTTTTAAAACATTGAATTCCAAGTGTTGAGTTCCAGGATACAGAACAGTATTCTAGTTACGGTCTAATAAATGCTAAGTAAAGGGGATAATAGCTTCCCTCAATCTATTTGCTCTGCTCCTTTTCATAAAGCTCAGGTTGCTGTTGTCCACCTTCTCTGCCACGATACAGTGCTGGCTTACATTCAGTTTGCTGACCCACCAGGGCTCCCAAGTCCTTTTCTGCAGAGCTCCTCCCCAGCCTGTCCATCCCAGCTTGCATTGTTGCTGAGATTCCTTTTTCCCATGTACGGGACACAGCATTGGCCTTTACTAAATTTAGTGAGATTCCTGTTGGCCCATCCTGTGGCCTGTCTTCTGTCTAGGCCCCTCTGAATGGCAGCCCTGCCTCCCAATTGGTTGTCATCCGAACACTTGAGGAAACTATACTCTTACGTGCTCCAGATCATCGTTAAAGATGGTAAACAGAAATAGAAATTCATGATTGCAACTACATAAAGAAGAAGAAGGGCTGAATCTTACACCTTTCTTTAATCTTACCTTTTCTACCCTCTTTTTATTTACATTTAGATAATGATGTAAAATACAGTCTCAAGCTTCTTCTATATGACTACCTGCTATTGATTATTAACATGACAGTAACATGTATATGAGGTCAGAATATCCTCCCACCTTCCTCTACTTTCTCTTAGCCACTGAATAAGCAGCTTTAAAAGATAAATCCATATCATCAGGCTTTCTACACTCAGCTTTTGGTGAAGTGTTAAAAAAAACAGTGAGATGCAGTTTATATGCTCAAGTTGAACAGCTGCACAGAGCAATAAGTATCCATTGCTTCTGTTGAAATGCATCTACAGTCCACTTGCCCAGTGGAGACACACTGACAGAAGACAGTATTTAGAAAACTGTTCTGCAACAAACTGTGCATCATTACAGATTGCACAGTACAACTATAACTATTACTGAATTTTAGGAACTATTTTTAATAAAAAACTGACTTCAAAATTGCCTAGGATGTCTATGCGGCATACATAATGTAATCTGTTTGCTCTGAGAATACTGCCTAAATGTGAGTTCTTTGTATGTCAACAATCTTTAACATATATAAAACTAATATCAAAGTTGTATCACCTCTCCTAAAAATACATAAATAGCTTTTAGAAATTATTTTCAACTCTAAAGAAGCTCTTTTGCTAGAATATCAAATTGCTTGTCTCCATACATTTGATACAAATATACATTTGATTGTCTTTTTTCACATTTTTCCTTATTACACAGGGGTTTTTATCTGAGATATATATACACTGTAGGAGTATGCTTCATCCTTCAGAAGTGTATTACCATTGACTAATTATCAGAGTGCACTAATGCAGAATCCATAGAAGTAAGGATTTGGTTTCAGGCTAGTAGCCTGGAATTATGTTAAAATACAGCACATTTAAGAGAATTTGCTGAGTGTCTAACAAGTCTAGGCATTCAACAAGGCTGATCACAGTCTTTCAGGCTGTGAAAATGTAGACTGCAATATATTGCTGATTGTAAAAACAATCAAATATAACACTGTGTTCACTTTGTCTACTGAATATGCAAAAACTTAAATTGTGGTAGGTTGCTTTCTAGTAAAAAGTAAAAGTGCACAGTAGGTCTTGGCAATGTTCTGTTGTACTTTTTTGCGTGTGTTTATCCACATGGAGGAAATGTTGTTCAGCTAATTAGTATCAGAAATCAAGAGCTTTTTACTTAAGCATATTTTGCTGTGTGGCTTCTAACTGTGGTCCTTTAAGTTTGCATTCTGTTGACTGTTCAAAATGGTAAAATCATAAATTACAGGTTCTTTGCATTTGCACACATAATTAACACAGAGACTTGAGAAAGTCCCATTTTTGATATTAACTAATGATAGTGCTTCTAAACAAGCATTTGAAGTTTCTCTTAACTTTTCCATTTCTCCATCTTCCTATCTTTGAATTCATACTGATAATGCAGAATATTTTTGCAAAGACATGGACAGAAAGTATACCAGCTGTCCTCTCAGAAGTAGAAGTTCCCTCTCCGGAAAAAAAAAATTAATTTACATATCTCATTATTGTGTATCTTCCTCTTGTCTGTAGGAAACATCTATGTTCCTTCAGTTGCCTGGTGAGAGTGGACAGCCAGGATAGGGACAGCTTTCAAAGCAGATTAGTTGCACTAGTGAAAACAAATTCTGCATCCTCAAAACACAAAAAATATTCTTCTATTTCCATGTCCAAAATGGATTCTGCCTCTGAAATTAGATTACATTCCATTTTTTTAATCTGCTTGTCAGTATTTCACTTTTTCTCTTTTTAGGAATGGGGAGCTCTTTTTATATCACTATTGGACTGACTGTTAAGAACCTGTTTTTTTCATTTGTCATGTAATAGTCTTGTCATGTAGGGATGCTGTAACAGAACAGGTCTCATGCAGATATTCAAAGCAAATTTCTCTTACAAGCGAAAATTGGCAACTAAAATAAAACTTATTGTTGAAGAAACTGGAGAGTGGTTCTAGAGATCCTATGTTGAATACATGTAAGCAGCTTATTTTCCACAGTGCAACAGAAGCAGGAGGGTATGTCTACAATGCAAAAGAATAGTTTTCATGTGACTAGTTTTACTGTATATTTTTCAACATGAATACTGAAAATAATATAGTGAAGCCAGCACCCCTGGTCTGTCTTTTCATTTTATATGAGGGAAAATATTTTTTTTTATTTCCACTTGCTCTGGACAGCATGCACAATTGAAGTGAATGATGCTGACATGACCAGGTTTCTAACCACTACATGCCATCTTCTTGATGATGATCTTGAAATACTCGCTTATTCAGTAGCCAGCTTGAGTTTTCATCCAGATACTCCTCCCAGTTTACAAACGAAACATTTGAACCATGAGCTGGTTAATTAACTTGGCCACAGTCCTATAGAGAGCTTGTGTCAAAGCAAAGATTCAATCTTAAACTTGACAGGCATGGATTTATGAAGACTAGATACTTCTGAATCCACATATGTTCATTCCTTGCTTCCTCTTTAAGCCAGAAGGGGAAAAATGGATGAACACAAAATGAAGGGCAATTTTTCTTTTTAACCTCTGTAAGTCTGTTGTCTGCTTTTTCAGAGAAAATTCAGCTTTTCTATAGCACTGAGAAAGGCTCAGTCTTCCTATTTCTGTATAAATGTCTGATGAATGCAGTCTCAGTAGTGCATTGATGAATCGGTGCTGGAGAGACTTTTTCTGGAGACAGTATTGCTGAGAAAAGCTGTTTGCCTTCAGGTGCTAAAAGTTACCTTTTTTTGAACTATCCTAACTTCTCTTTCTAGAATATATTAGAGCAAGCCTATGTCCTAACTGGGCAGGAACATGCTTAGTGTTAACCATTGCACATTGGTGAGCTACTTGACCAATGTCATCTCACATTTTAGATCATGGTCCTCAACTACATTAAGTTGTTTCTGTTTAGAGAATTGCATATCTTCTAACTCACAGGAGGTAAGTATCCTTTAGCATGTAATGCATTCCTTCCATAGCAGAGTCAATAACTCTTTGTATAATGTATAAATGTATAGATGCTGCTACTTCAGTGTTATCAATAGCAGTGGGAATGGGCCTTGCTGTCTTCTCTAAAAATGCCTTTCGTTGCAAATAATCCAATTTAAACTTTTCTTCAGACTTTCCCCTACCATATATGCAACACTGTGCTGAAGCACAGAGTATTAAATCCCTGGAACATCTTGCCACCAGTTTTGTCTTGAATAACTACAGCATCCATGTACTTCATATTGAAGGCACTAAAAAAGCATTATGTGACTTAACTTGTTTCTACTTCAGAATGACTCTGCTTGAGCAAAAAACATAAAAGCTAAAAAGGGTGTTGAATGCAGTCCCTGAAGGGTGTTACTAAAACTTCTCAACTAAAAAGCTAACTATACAACAAAATACAGGAAGACTCATCTGAAAGGGAGATCCAAATGTTTCAGGACTCTCTTAAGCAAACAATGAAAAACACCAAAAGAAACAGTGAAAAGATACTTAAAACCCAATGAAAAACAATTTGCTGAGGGCTGATGTTGGGATTTTTTTTCCCATGTAGGATCAATGACCCTGAGACCTCTCCTTAGTTTACGTGATCTAACGTTTTAGTTAAAATAAAACAAACTCCTTTTTTTTTTGTCTTTCCTTTTCGGGTCTCCTTAATCCAAAAAATATTAGTGCCTTCAAGAGATAAACTTCCCTGAGTTTAATTACTTCTTTCTCTGAGGAACTTGGAAACCACTGTTTGAAAATTAAAAGAAAATAAGCAAGTCAACAAAGTAAAATGCTGCCAGATGAGATCTCTTCTGATTTTGAAAGGAATAGTTTAGGTGGGCTAGATCACACAAAAAATACCTTTGGGCAGAACCTTTAGGCAGCAGGGGTAGACATGTCATTTTAGCTTTACTCAGTCGCATTGCTTTGTGGTTGCAGCACGGTCAGCGCTGTACTCTCTCATGCCTTTGAGACTGATTCAGCTCAGCAGCAAAACTCGACTCCTGCATTAAACCACAGGTGTAAAGGGGACTGAGGAGAGTTCACTGGAGAGCCACTGGGATGGTAAACTGGCTGGAGCACTTGCCACGTGAGAAGAGGCTGTGGGAACCGGGGCTTTTTCAGCTAGGAGAAAAGATGGTTTCATGAGGGGCTGAGGAACAGCCTGCTGCTACCTATGGGGAGGTTATTAGGAAGATAGATGCAGGCTGTTGACAGTGGTGATGTAGTGATATGATGAGAAATAGGTGTAAATTGAAACATGAGATGTATACAACTTCACATCTTTAAGTAACTTTTGTGGTCTATCAGTTACATGTTCTGATTTTTGCTTTGCGAATTTTTGCTTTTGCTTATAAAATGAATTTTGTGAGAGATTTTAAGTATGAAAGTTTTCTTGTATAATTTGCTCTTGAACTTCTTTTGGTAAGCCTTAAAGTTACACTGTTAAGTAATTAAAACTATTTTACGAAGTTTGTTGTATATGTATGGCAAAAGAAAGAAACAAGATCTAGGTGTGATTATCTAGATGAAAAGTCCTACAGAAGATTTAAATTGAACGTAGTAACTGTAATTATCTTAAAGGAAGTCTATTACAGTATGATAAAACTGTCAAAATAATGATTGAGGGCTCCAAGAAATCATGCAGAGTATCCATAAAGCTAATAGTTCGTCATAGCTTGAGAATTTAGAAATTGTATTTTGACCTTAGTACACGATGGAGCCAATCAAAACATGTTTAATAAATGGGTTATAATACTTTTCCGTAATTAAACATTAAAACTGTTCCCAGTTGTTTTCTTCAGTGAAAAAGGGAATATGTTTCCAGTCCACATGATGTGCATATTATTTTACTGATTGCTTACTCTTTTTAAGGAATTATTAATTGACTTTCATCTCTTATTCATGTATACAAAATTTGTGGTGATACCTCTCCCAAAAAATTCATTGTGGCTTAACCACCCTGTTTTTGGTGGTTAAAAAAGTCTAGTCCATTCTATATAGGACCTATCCTCCATTTATTCTATTATACCTGAATGCCTTCCAGTAGTGTGTTAAGCTGCATGGCTACATCTCTTGTTTGTTCTCTTCTTTTCACCCAAAGAGAAGTGTATGCAGTGAAGTGTTTGGTTTGGTGGGTATACTGATTTTGGCTGGGGTAGAGTTAATTTTCTTCCTTCCCAGTGGCTGGTATGGGGCTGTGTTTTGGATTTGTGCTGAACACAAGGTTGATAATACAAAGATGTTTTTGTTATTGTTGAGCAGGGCTTGCACAGAGCCAATACCTTTTCTGCGTTTTGTACTGCAACACTGGCAAGGAAGTTGGGGGTGCATGGGAAGTTAGGAAGAGACACAGCTGGGACAGGTGACCCAAACTGACCAAAAGGATATTCCAGACCATATGACATCATGCTCAGTATATAAACTGAGGAGAAGAAGGAGGAAGGGGGGACATTCGAAGTGATAACATTTATCTTCCCAAGTAAATGTTAGGCATGATTGGGCCCTGCTCTCCTGGGGATGGCTGAACACCTGCCTGCCCATAGGAAGTGGTGAATTAATTCCTTGTATGAGTTCCTTTTGCTCTCCCTATTAGACCGTTCTTTATTTCAACCCACAAGTTTTCTACCTTTTACCCCTCCAATTTCTCCCTGATCCTGCTGGTGGGGGAGTGAGCAAGCAATTAGTCAAAAAGTTCACTGAGAATATGTTTCTCCCAACTCCACCCTCCAGCAGTCACTTACAGATAACCTTTACCCATCTATCTTTCATCTCCCAAAGCAGTTCTTAAAGCAAGTACTGGCTTTTGTTTTGAATCACTTCCAAAATGCTGATCCTTTTTTGAGAGTATCTACTCTTTCAGTTTGCTTGGTTTTCTTTTGAGTACTGACAATGCTAAATATCCAGCATTTTTTAAATCCTGTGATGTCTTTGGCCCTGATGTTTTGGATCTATGAGTTTCATAAACATGTCTTTGCATTGAAAAAATGTTTAAATGCTTTCTTCAGAGTAATTTGAATGCTCATGGATGTTCTGATACTCAACAGAAATGGTAAGCAGGCATCGTCTTTTGTGGTGTCCCTTTTTTTTTGTGTCTTCTAAAATAAATTTTTCATTTGCCCAAATATTTTATGTTTTTTTAGGCCACAACTGATTCTTTTCTATCCTTGAACCCCTAGTACTTGCAGTGGACATTTTGAGATAGGATGTGAGAAATGAATGTGATGGTTCCAGGTGAGTCTAAGCAGGAGATATAGGTTATAAGGAGTTTGATAATATTTCCAAGTCCATTTCTTCTTATTCAGCCTAATTAGAGCCAGTCATTAGGGAATACAAAAGCTTGTTTCAGCCAATTTATAGACTGGTAAAACATACAGATAACTGACCTGTTTCTTCCACTGTGCATTACTGGATGTGATGATTTGGAAATATTTTCTGTCTTGGACTCTACTTTAGTGTCTCTGAAGATTTAACCTCCAAATGTTAAGCCCCAAATTCTTTACTTTTCAAAGAGCGAAATACCATAATTCAGATTAAATTTACTGTGTAAATAGTCTAAAGTATCTGTTTTACTTTAGGAGATTCCCTGTTGTTGTTTTCTTGAGGAAAGCTATGAACAACTGAAGGTTCAAGTAATAGAAACAGCTTTTAAAAATAGTTTTGAGTCCTTAGCAGTACAATTAATCCTAAGCTTATTTTCCAGACTGTAGAGTTTCTTTCCTGTCTCAAATCCCATCTACTTTTCTGAAGAACTTTGTTCTTTCTCTCTGCTTCAGGGCTGATTCTCTTTTTTCTCAGTGCTTTCCCTAGCTGATCCAATATGACAGAAGTGTTTACTTGCATTCAGTATCAAGGATTGCTTGATTTACAGTTAATTTTATGTTTCTTTTTAGATTGGTAAAACAATTCAGTAGACAGAATGAAGAGGCACACATTTCACTTACAAAATCCTTTTTCTCAATCTGCTATTGAAGCATGTATTGTCTTATGCTCTGAAATTTCTTTGCTTTTCTTTCTGTAAGTTAAATCAGGGCCCAGCCCTGAAAAGACATATGCAAGGCCATCATGTGCTTGACCTGAAGTTTGTATCTGTGTGGAGCTGCAGCTTTCCAACAGGTGCCAGTTTACTCAGATTCATCTGCACTCAGGATCGTAACCTGAGTTTGACGTATTTGAATCCTCTATAACCTCATCACTTAACTTTTGTTAGGTCCTTACAAAACATTTTAAACAACCTGATTTATTGTGTGTCAACTTATGTCACACTGCTGCTAACTTTTTGTTATGAGGAAATGGACATGTATTTCTGCTTGTTCTCAGAGTCTAACCCTTGACGGGGCTTTGTGATTTTTCTCTGGTTTTGTGTATGTGTGTGTGAATCGTTTGTTTCCTTAGCTTATGAATTTTACTAAGGAATTTGAACAAAGATTTTTTTAGGACAATTTTTTTTCTTTAATTTTCTTTCTTATGACATGTCTGAAAATTGTAAGAGTTTAGTGATGTTTCAACCTTATAAAGTGGCATTGGTCATTCCTTAGTGTATCACAGTCACTTAAATGCTTGTTCCAGTGATCATTAAAAACATAATGTAGTGGATATAGACTTTATTGTATAATTCCCTAATTACTGCTAACTTAGCATATAATTGACACTAATATTTACCTCCTTCCAAGTTTTCTCTACTATTTGCTGGTGTGTTATTTCACAAAGTAGGTGGATAGCAAAAATTAAATATTAAATCCTTGCCTAAAGAAGCCTGTTTTCTTATTAACGGAAAATCATTACACCTTAGTGAAAAATCATATCCAGGATGTTTAACAATGTATGGCAATAGTGATTTGTGGATGCAAAAGAATTGCTATTGGCTTTGCATTCTCAGTTCCTTTTGTTTGTTATGTTTGAATAACATGTTAGTTTATAAGCTGTGGTAGAATCTTTTAAGTGTCTGTATGAATTTATGAATTTTTAACAAGTGGCTTTTCTGCAAAATGAGTTTTCTACTTCATCACCTAGTGAGTGGGGTGATAGTGCTGACTGAACTATTGTTATTTAGCAGGTGTCCTGTGAGCTCTAGTCTGGTGATAGAATTTTGATGTGTGATAGAAAGTTTTGTTCCTTAAGAGCAATAAAAGGAAACTGGTTACTGTGAAATTACCAATCTGTTTTCTTATTCCTGGCCCAGTGTTGACTGGCTGGTGTAACGTTTTTAACTTGGAAGAATATCCCTGTGCAACCACTTGAAATGGCAGTTCATGTGTAACAAATTGGATCAAATAAATTCGTAATTGGAACTAAATATTATTTCAAAATTGTTTGCAGATCGTATTTAGAATAGCAGTTTTTGGAAATCTGAATTATAAAATATAAAAGAAAGATTTGGTTTTTTACCCAATTTAACAGACACAAGAATTTTTATAGAATATAGGAATATTATATGCATTTTGCCTATGGATAGCATTGGTTTCATTCCATTTAATCCATTTTTTTCTAACTGTATGAGGGGTTTTTTTATACCTTACCCAACTTAGACACTCTACGACCTACTTCTAATTTTAATAGGCTTTCACAAAATGTATTATTTGCTGTGAAATATAATGCACTTAATTCGGAGAAGTTATATCACCAGAATAAGGAAACAAAGCAGTATTAGTGTGTACAGATGGAAAAATAAACAACTAGT
>NC_087554.1:34128340-34250840 GCF_036250125.1 Pseudopipra pipra | reverse complement strand
TGATAGCCTTTTTGAGGAAAAGTAATTACTGTTTTTAAGATAGTCTTTAAGTATAATGGTTTTGTAGTTGCCCATCAGTATACTACTTCTCTTATTTGTCTGCAGTGTACTGTGAATGACTGTTGTTATGGACCACTGGTGGACTGCATCAAACAGTATCCTTTCCCATAAAATTTTAGGTGCACAATTGACGAGCTTAGACTGTGTGGAAGAGATGTGTCTAGCTTTAACCTGACATGAAGTTCTGCTTCACAAAACACGTTTCATACTCCTCTGTTTTACATTCAGTCAGCTAGAGAGTCACTGCAGAGCTTTCTCTTACACGAACGAAAATCAGATGGACCACGGGAATATGTCATTCGTATGCCTGATTGAACCTCTTTGGTTTTGATTAGTTGAAATGCATGTCTGGTTTTGTGTTAAGACTAGTTGACCATGCTTTGAGTGGTGAAGTTGGACTAGATGATCTCTGGAGATACCTTCCAATCTCAGCTGTTTCGTTAAGTTTCATAGATAGTGTTCAACATTATGACTTTGCTTTGTTATGAATATGGGCTTTAATTGAAATGTTTTCAAGTGCAATTCAAGTTTGATTGACCTATTAGTATTTTTAAGCTCCTATCTGTGCCGTTCTTTTATTTTCTCTTCTTCTTAAAGGAAATTATACTAGCTGTAGTAAAAACCCTATGTAGCTTGAATTTTCAGGGATATTTTTTTGTGATGTTGAAATGGTTAATTAGAGAGCCTCAGTGCACTGTGAGTACACTGAAGGAACTCCACGCTGACTATTACAGACTAGGATTATAATTTGTTAGGAATGATCACTGAGCCCCCAAATCTGCTTTAGTAAAGTACTGAAGGAGTAGCTCTTCTGTTTCAGTATGCAGTCGAAGGAACAATTTCAAAATCATGACCTGCTATCACTGAGCAGGCTAGTAAGGCAGTTCCCTCCCAAGTCCTGGAAAATCCTTCCACGAATCTCTGCATGCAGTTTGGGGGAAGATCTTGATTTCACTGTAAAGTTGCAGGATAGGAAAGCTACTGTGATGTTTAGTTATGCGTGAAAAACAGTACTACTTGTACTAGTGATACATGTGATTGTCACTCCTTAAAAATATGTTCTTTCTACTAGAAATACTTGTCTGATGTCTACTACAGTCTCAGCCCTGCTCCCATTAACTTTAACAACAGCAGGATAGTGGTCTAATTTTCTTTGTATTTTGTGCTTTAAATTGTAATTTTAAGTATTCATTGGGACTATCTTCAAGATCAAACAAAGCTCTCTAAATGTGGATTAATAAGTTGCACTTTTTAAAAGGTTTTTGGTCATTAATTTTCATATCCAGAACTTTAAGATTAATATTTTGTGCTTGAGCAATCTGTAGACTTCTGAAATCTACTGATTGGCTGTAGACTTTTGAAAGTGTCATGTTTAAAAGTAATAATGACACATATGTAGAAATATGAACCATTTTAAAGAATAGCTTGCTTGCAGTCTAGAAGAGACTTCTGTATCCTCTTCAGATTCTGGCTCAAGTCAGTTATTGAATACGCAGTGACATTGATGAGAGTAATGAGAAGTTTTTCAATTCCATTTTGGTACAGAAAAGTTTAATGCTAAGCTATGTGAGTGCATTACTGTAAGTATGTTGCTGAATTAGATATTAATTTTGAGGTGCATAAAATAGTTAAAAATCAATTTAAAGTTAAGGTTTTAAAAGCATAATGTCTTCTGAAGGATTGCATATTGATTTTAAATGTATCTATCTAATTGTATATGCATGGACTAAAGTATGAAGTCAACCTCTTTGTAAATGCCAAGAGGCTATTTTTCAGTAATAGTTCAGATGCTTACGGGAAACTAGGCTGCTAGATTGCATGAGTAGAAAATGGCTTGTGAAGTTATTTACAAGTTTTGCCCCATGGTCATTGCCATACATCAATAACAGGTATTATTATTAAGCAGTGCTTCTGCTTACGGTGCATTATGAATTCTGTTTGCAATATTTTTCTTTTTGCTGTTCTTCTGAAACTGCTAGTAGAGTTTAGCATAATATGTAGTTTCAGTTAATAAAAACTGTATGTACATGTGAAATGATTACAAAGAATTATTATTTTTTTGCTGTTCAGCATGAAGTGTTCATATAAATTAGATAATTAACTGTAATGGTAAGGTGATCTGTAGTTTAAGTTTTCAGAAGTTATTCTAAACAGAATTTGGAACTTAACTGCATTTAATGTAAGATCTTTTACCATGATGTTCCATAGGATTCTTCTTCAAAGCTTCCAGAATAGAACTTTGACCTCTAGAAGGATACATTAAAAATATTTAATCTGGTGCCTTTTTTCATACCACTAAGAATAGCACATTGGATCAACAGCTGTCAGTGAAGGGAAAAGGACTTCACTATAAAATATTATTTTATCCTTCCCTGGCATTAGTTCATGCTTCTGAAAAATCAATTAAAAGGATGTTTTTTACAGTAAGATGTTTCAGATGGATGTAGTGCCTATCAATTTCAGAATATAAAGAAAAAAAATCCCAGTTTATTTCATCCTTTGCTGAATTGGAGAATTGATACACTAGTCAGTAAAGAGCAACTTAAAAGGTATTTAACTGTGTGTTTTAAGATCACACTTTCTCTTAAATTTAGAGGGAGAATAAAGAAAAAATGGAAATATTGTCCTTAATTATGCTTAATAAATATGGTCAAGTGGGTCTTAATTCTGTGAAATACGTACTCTTGATGCAGTAGTCTGATTTTCATAAAGTGACATATACTTCTGAAAATCCCTGTAAGGATTTTTAGAACTGAGAGTTCAAATCACTGATCACTTCTGAAATGCAGATGAAGGTCAATGAATTCTATGATGAATTACTTTACCTATGATGTTTTTATGAAGTTGCTTCTTTTCCAAAGTAATCTTCCATTTCTTAACCTAAAGCTATCAGCGCTATTGGGCATGAGCATGAAGTCTTGCTGCGAGAAATGCTTTTGGAAAAAAATCTCTCTTTCATAGGTAAGAATCTGTAGTTAGAGGCTAGCCAGTGTGTTCTTAACTTTAAAGATATTAGTGACTGTTTACCTAAGAAAAAATAAGCCTCAACATTCCTTGTATTAGGTAGAAAAGGAAGAGTAAAAAATGATTGATGCTGTTCATGTTATCTTTTATTGATTTAGAACTGAGCAGGAACTCAGTTACCTAATACCCTTTATATACAGTACATGCACAGGCTCGCAATTAATATTTTATAGAATAAGTAGCTGAAAAAAATGCTTTAATATCTGCTGCAGTATTACTTTTGGTGTCATGAGATATTAGCCATAATCTAGACCTTATGAGACTTAGGAGGAAGCATAAGAAATATTAGCTTCAGAATGCTTTATGTATGAAAGAACTGCTAGAGGATTCACTCATTTACTTTTCTGTGCAGTTGCTGCTGAATTTTTGCCCCCTGCCTCCCAATCAATGCAAGTACTGTTTTTCACGCTCCCTGTATTTAAAGTTATTTTAAGAATTAATTAGTTAGGAAGTGATTCTCATTTTTTTCTTTTAGCCTGCAGTATGTTTCTTTTACACGAGTTCCATTGAAATAAAGATTAGTGTTTAAAGCACCCGTTCTCTTAATTCAATAGTAAACAATGACTTCTTAAATCTTGGATTCCTTATGTGATGAGACAATAGCAAAGTGAAATGCTGTCTTTTGTTAATGGTTTGAACATTGTACTAATGTGTGAATTTTCTGGTTTTACCAGGAACTATGATCTCTCCTGAAACTATATCAGGTTAAGATTTTGGAAACCTTAAACAAATTTAAGAAATTGGGAGGCGTATTAAGCTTTTAAAAATATATGTCTGTACAATTCAAGAACAGAATTAGTGTGTTCTTTTATACAAAAGTGAAAAAAAGGAAAGGAATAACTATCACATGCAAGCTTTCAAGTGACACTAGGAAAATGTGAAGCAGTAGATTTTCCTGCTTGACAGTGAGAACATAGATACAGGTAATAGGCTTAAGCTGTAACTGTAGAGACAATGTTGAGTTAAAATACTAAACAGTTCTAGGAATAAGAAGTATAAAACAAACTGTCAGGGAAGGTTATAGAATCACCTCCAATGGAAAATTCAGGTCTGGATTTGACACTCATCTATCAAAGCTGGTAATGAAATCAATCCTGTCACAATACAAGGGAATGGATTAGATGACTCACTGAGGGATCCTCAACCCAACAATTATGATTTTATTTGGCTTGTGTAAGCTTGTGCAGTATACAAGTCAGATTTACATTTTAATGTTTTGCGAACTTGGATAAGCATCAATTTTGTCTTTAGAAATAAGGTCTAAGAAATCTATGCTGTCAAATCAAAGCATCTAGAATGAGTTAACTCATTAGGATATGAAGATATAAATGAGCGAGCATAATTTACTGTTTATATGTTAAGCATTTGTGTTTATTGTGCCTGTGCATTACAAGTGTCTTTCAGGTTCTAGATGTGTTTGGGTTTTGGTTTTTGTTTTTTTCTGAAAAGAAAGCTTTTTTTCAGTGTCTGGAAGATGAACCCTTTTGAGTCACTCCTAATAAAACCTTGTATTTCTGAAAAACTGTTTCCAAAACTGCTTGAGGAAACCTCAGGAAAACAGAAGAGCTGACAGAATTTCCTATAGGTTCACAAATTCAGACTTTGTTGTGTAAGACTTCTTTCCAGTTTTGAAGATGGCTTATGACTTGCAATTCCATTACATTTTAACATACAAACCCCAGAATTTTCACAGTTTCCATATTAGTGTACTTTTCCAGTGTACTGTCCTTCAGAACAGTCGGGGTTTGTATCAGCTGTTCACCTGTGCAACAGAGAATCTAGTACAGGAGAAGACAGCACAGTCAAAGGACACAGTGAATATAAATTGCCCCGGTATAGTATTGGAACATGAAACAGCTTTTCAGGTTCAGGACATAATTTGTCTGTTTGTAGAGCAGTTAGCTTTCAGAGCCTACAGATCAGAAGTAACACATTCAAACTCACCCTGAAATTTATTGGAAACCTATACACACTAATGGGGTTACATTTTATTAATCCACTGCTCATGGGAAGCACATCATATCCCAGGTCCTCCCTTTAGAAAAATACTTTGCCTGAGATTAAAGTGATCACCAGAAGCATTCTCTCAAAACAGCTTCACACACCATAGTGAAATGCCAAGAATTTTAAGTTCTATTTATAGATCCTTTACATATATATATATATAGATATATATTTTTATATCTTTACCATAAATATATTAGGAAACCCTTTACCTGTATCGGTTGGTACTGAGCTTTATCCTCCTTTGGCTCCCACCATGGTGTCCCTCAGTAGTAGGGAATATAAATCATGAAATCTGATCCATGTTTTCTGCTGTGATCTTAAATTTGCAGTTGCAGCTCATTCATGCACCAACAAAAGAATGTTTTGTTTCTTTGTAATATCCAGAGGCTAGTATAAGAACAATGATGTGTTAAATGGTTATGATTGAGTATGAAGTTGTGGCAAAGATGAAGCTGCAGTTTTGTTGGAAATTAAAATTAATGGTTAATCTGTAGACAAGATACTTATTGGAGCTGTTTCCACATAATTTGCAAATCTGAGGATGCATAGGTGTAACTGTCAAAGCTGCTGTGGGCTGGCTTCCAAACAGTTGTTAAATTATTCTCTTAATCCATGCTAGAGCTAGAAGATATTTTGAGGTGCAGAACGCTACCTCTCTAGTTTCTGGACCAATGTGAAACATACCTGAACTGGAAAGCTAGAACATCTTTTTGGTGGGATTATGGTTTAAAACAAAAATTCTTTAATGATTATGGGGAGTTTCTATAATTATTTTTTTCTTCAGAGTTATAAAGCTTCAAAACACTTGAGAAAATAATATTGCAAAATTATATTCCTCCACCAGGTAGACAACTCACATCAACAGTAAACATTCTTTTTAGTATATTTTCCAGTGTTTATCACTAAATGTTGGGAAAAACCAAATAAAGACATTCAAAAACAGATTTAAAACAAAAACCATGTTCTTTTTTAATCAGTGAATTAGTACCAAAAGAATCTGCTGAAGAATATTAAAAGTAATGCTGACGCAGACTCTAGTTCAGAGACCTTCCAAGTTGACCCATCCAACCATGTTTGTATCTGTCCTGGTTTTCAGTGAGGTTTTTTTTAAGGTGCATTTCCCTTATTTTGTGGTAGTAGGATTTGTTAGATGTGAAAGAAAAGACTGACCTTTCTAATGCTATTGCTCTTGAATGATGAACATTTCAGCTGAGACATCCTGTTGTCTATTCTAGATCATTTTAAACAAGAGCAAGTTACAGTTAAATAGAGTTGGATGAAACTGGATTTTTTTTAATCAAGATCGAGACATTACATAGAACATTAATTCATTTTTATGTTATGGCATAAAACTCTCTACTCGTGGGTTCTGTTAAATTAGAACCTTCTTATTCTTAACAGCATTTATCCGTATATGTGACAATCTTAGTTTGAAAAAATAGCCAACAACCAAGTCTGTCTCCAAATCCTAGAAATGCTTTTCATTACCTGATTGGGTGATATAATGAAGTATTGCGTTGCAAAGGCTTGTATTTACAATATAGTCTATTTATAGTGAAGAAATGCTCTCAAAATTAAAAAAAATAGTACAACTCTCAAAAAGAATAAACAGCTATTGCAGTTTACAGAGAAGTGAATGTACAACTTTCCAAATTTACTCCTGTCCCACTTTCAGAATGAGTTCACTATATAAAATAATACTTCAGACTTATATTCTTCAATAAAAAGAGTGAGAGAGTTTGCTTTTGGCACTTTTACAATATTTTGATTTCTAAGACTCTGTGTTTTTCTTGTCATTAAAATGTTACTTGGACTCAAACTGCTGACCTTTCAGGATATGCACAAAGTATTCAAAAACTGAGTTCTGAACATTGGCCATGAAACTACTGTCCTAACCTGATAAATGGATTGGAAATAAGCTACCCAACAGTGAGAATGGGCCATTAATTTTAATCAAAGGTGATGTAGAAAGGCGAATGGGATGCATGACAATGTCAACAGCCCAGTAGGTGTTAAGGGGCTACACAGCCTTACTTGTTACTAGGTAGTGCCATTAGTTAAGCCTGGGTGAAGACAGAAAGCCATGCCTGGAATTGAATGACCAGGTCACTCCAAATTCTAATGGAGAAATGGTGTTTCAGAAATACCAATGTAATGGTATCAGAAATGAAGGATAATCGTTTAAAAATATTAAGGGCTTGCTTGGGCTTTTTTTGCCTGTTTTTCTTTTTTTTTTTTTAAGGGAGCACCCTTTGTCTTTTGCGATTTTATTTTGCTCATTATTACTTCTTGAAATATTCAGCTCTAATATCTGTAAGTAATAGAGTTGTATGATTAATGTTAGCGGAATTTCTAAATCTTTGTATGTTCTGAAATTGGATAAATTCTATAGAATCCAGAATGCAAGAGAAACTAAAATTATGGCTCCTCTCTACTTCAATAAATTCCTGGGAGAGAAGGATTTTCATGCCTTTTTTTAAACAACTTTATGCTAACATTAAAAATAAAACCAAGAAGACAGCTACAGTATATCTACATTTGTGGTGTTGGTAGGATTAATCGTTACACATCCGAAGGTGGAGAGGCTCTTCTTTCAATCAGCGAATATACCTCTTTACTTTGAATATTTGGAGGTTATAAAATACTGTATGACAGCTTGAATTAATGATGTTTATAATGAAGACATAAAAATGCAGGGATGACAAAGAAGCATTTTTATATCCATGCTTCAGGTTTTCTACAAAGGTTCATTTAATTTGACACAGCATTGCATGCATAAGAAAGATATGTATGACTGCATTAGTAATTCTTGCACTCTTATTTAAAATAAAATTAATTATGCTGCTGTCTACTTAATGGAATAGTTTTATAAACAGTAGTCCTTATTCTGTATGTACAGCTGAAGATCAGCTTCGTGCAAAGGGTTATGACAAAACACCAGACTTTATTTTAGAAGTACCAGTAGGTAAGTATTTTAAAAGAACTTTTATAATTTTGTTTTGTGTAGAAGAGTTCATGCTAAAATATTATGGCTACTTAAGTGAAGCATAATCTAGGATACTACAAATTAGTCTCTTCAGGAGTTACCCAATAATTTTAAGAACTTCCTAGTTTGAATGTCAAGCAGGAAGAATCCACAACCTCTCTGGGCAACATTTGCCCATGCTCAGTCACCCTCACAATGAAAAAGTGGTTGCTAATGTTCAAATGGAACCTCCTGTGTTTCGGTGGCTGTTGCTTTTGGTCCTGCCACTTGGCACCACTGAAAAGAGCCTGTCTCCCTCTTTTTACCACCTGCCCTTCAGAAAGTTTTATACATTGATAAGATTCAGCATTAACATGCTTCTTAGGCTGATCTCTTTTTCTTTTTGTGTTAGAATAAATGCAAATATCTAGAACAGGATGTAATTAAACTGAAATTGATATCGATATCTGTTAAAGTATTTTCTGATAAGTTTTTTAAATGTCCTTTTTGTGCATATTTGAAAGATAATTTTTACAAATATGTAACTGTTGCAAGCATGAATTATGCGGTAGATTGTGGAGTAAATAGGATATTCACAAACACACTCTTATAGGCTGTTGAGTTTGGTTGTCAGAGTTCAGTTTCTTTTTTGCTGTCACCCTAGCTGTGGAAGGACACATAATTCACTGGATAGAAAGCAAAGCCTCATTTGGTGATGAAAGTAGCCACCAAGCCTATTTGCAGGACCAGTTTTGGAGCTACTGGAACAGGTATATTTCTATTATTTTTTCCTTACAGATAAATAGGATTACATTTTAAAAAGAAGTTACTGGATAAAGCAGTAGTGACTATGGTATTAAGCCATGCGGACAAAATACATGTTACTAGTCTGGCATTTTGAATGTCATTACTTAACATGTCAAATTGTAATGATGAAATATTTGTGAAAAATTCATATCCTAATTGTTAACATGCAGCAGATACATCTGGTGATTTTACAGTGATACTACATGACAAAGTTACTTCGGTACAGAAGTTATATGTCAATTTTTTAGTACCTGACTTTGAAAGAAGATTTTGCTGTAAAGTTTTGGAATACATGCAAGATGACAAATTTGTTTAAAAATCTTTACAGTCTAACCAGGTGGGCTTTGTGTGTGAAGAACTTTATTGCTTATTGTCATTGTATCTTGGACAATACTGTTTCACTGGGTTTTTTTTTAATAAAGTATTTCTTTTGTATATTATCTACATTTGGAGCAGGAATAACAATTATCTTCAAGTTAAAAATTTAGTAAGTATTTGCAGGAATGTAAGGAGGTAAATAAGTTATGCTAGACAGAAGTTTGAAACATGTTGATGGTATTGGTATAAAGATTTTTTCTTTTAAAGATGGTTAAAATACTTCCACTTTATTCTTCTAAAAGTCAGTGCTGTGTATATTTGTATATCTTTCCATGGTCCTACATACCCCCTCACTGGAGGATTTTTTTCCAAAAAAAGTCTTAAGCACAGTGCTTTATCTTCAATGCCATTTTTGTATGTGGTAGAACCCTAAGCAAGATAGTAAGTGAGATAAATGAAAGTTTTAATAAAGGATTTTTTAAAGCATAAATTTAGAAGTTGCTCAGTGTTAACAAGAGACCATCTGAGGGATAGTGGAGAACATGGCACAAATATATGAACATGCACCAAAAAGGGAGTGTGCTCCAACATCAGAGTCTAGTCTGTTGACCATTAGTATTTCAGCTGAAAATGAGAAATGTCAAGGTGAAAATAGCTAGCATTACCTTCGGAAATACTTTAAAAGCAGATTCCATAGAAGGCATCAGAGAAAGGGAAACCAAATCTTGAGAACAACATCATCAAAGTTTGGAATTATGCTCTGCAGCAACATTCTTGATTGACATAAGGACATGCTCTTATTTGACAGTCCCAGAAATCAGTGACTTGGAAAACTTGAATCAAGGCAATGGGAAGCTCAGGAAGGCTGTCAGTTTTTGGATGAAGATACTACAGGGAAGTTGTAGAAAATAAATTGTGAAACATATAAACAGAATATAAAACTTAGAAAGAAATTTGAGTATATACAATATCTAGGCAAATGGTGAGAATGGCAGGAAAGATGCTTATGCAATTGGTGCTGAACTGCACATCAGCGTAAATGAAATGGAGCAGCTCAGGCCAGGAGGCTGCCATTAGATGTATTGGCTGGAATACTTTCTGAGTATAAAGGCTGTGTTTGAAGGAATCCATGATGGTATCAGAGAAAAGCAGCTCCAAGAAGTGAATTTTAAATAGATAACATGAGCATAGAGATACTTAATAAGTTGAGATGGGGTGAAAGTTGAGTAGACAAGTAGGATGAAGGCACTGATCCATTTGTTGTTTGCAATAAAATTGCCATTGCAAAGTTGAAGTTTCTTTCTTTTTTTTTGTGCTGAACGAAGTGTCTATCCACATTTTGATTTGAGCTATAAAAATGTGTAAAACATTTGAGAATAAAGTGTATCATTTGAACCTGACATTCCCAAAGGAAATTTCTCTTACGCTTTTATCAATAAACCAAGACGTAGCTAACTTCAATTTAATTTCAACATGTACTAATTAATAATTCAACTTCAAAAATGGAATATTTTCTCATTTTCTCACTGAGCAGTTAGTCAAGTATCTTTAATGTTGCAAAAGCTAGACTGAAATTATATGTGGATCAATAAAACATTTTGAAAGTAGTTTTGAGATTTTGCCAAATCTGTTATAGTGTTCATATTAAAAAGAAGTACAAAAATTGTTGCTTCTTACATATAATGACTTTACATTCATATAAGGGAAACTAGAGCTCTCTTTAGTGAGATTTGTTACACCCTAAATCTAAAATTTAGTGATAGGTTAACCATGGAAATTAGGCAGATTTCTTTGGCCTTTCTTTAAAGAACAAATCCTGTTAGTCTTAATTTTGCTACCACTTGGCCAAACTGACAGTGTTACATCTTCTGAAATGAGCTCTGAGTTACTGTAGCTTCTAATATAATGACAGTTGAGTTAATGAACACACGTTGACAGATTAGGTTGCAAATAGGTTAGACAGCTAACTTTCGTTGGTCTCTGAAACTATTTATGTAAAAGGACACAGGTGTAGCTGCCCAAAATGTGAATTAATTTTGGGTTATTTAATCAGTCTATCTCTCAAGTGAGAACCAGCTTCCCAGTCAATTCACCATATCTTTGTGTCTCCCTTCCTCTGAACAGAGAAATCATTTGGAGAAGTAGCATCAGTTCACAATAGAGATATCATGACACTCAGCTGATAGTTTAGGGTGTTGTAAACCTGATCCGTTGGTTGAACTTAGAGCAGAAATGAAATTGAAGAGAAAATCTGTAACATCGCCTGTTAGATGTGGATAGAAATACAAATTAGATACTTTGAAAGGAATGAAAGTGAGAGATTTTAGGTTTTTCCATTCAGCTTGTTTATTGCTTCTCTAAAAATGAGGAGTCAGACTGGAAAAGTTTCTGGATTCTTTTCCCGTATGTCACAGATGTAAGATGAATTCTACTCAGAATGTGACTGAAAGGTTTGAACATAGCTGTGGTTTGTTTACTGTTATGTGTGTATTTCATTAAGTCCTGTACTCTGTGCTAACTAAATCTGTGAGTGTCTTAAATTGGTCTGTACTGACAGGAAAGAAATGGCACTTTCTCATTTAACAGAACAGCTCCCTAGATGCAGTCAACCATGTCTGTTCACCTCAGTGCAAAAGAACACCTTTTTATTACTCTGAGTTCTGCAGGGACAGCTTAGCAAGGGTTTTTATGGCTCATACATCAATGGTATTGTTAAGCAATTTTCAGTTGCAGTGGTGCACTGCAACCTCATCTTCAAATTAAGCTTCACATTAAAAATGTACAAAGTGTACCTTGTCAGTGGATATGCACAGTTGTAATTTAAGATGCTCTTTAGATATTTGAGATTTTTTTAATAATAAAGAAACAGGAAAAAGGCAAATTTGGTCTTGCATATTCCCAGACTGATTTTGCAGAGTGATGTTTTAGAAAAAAAAGCTCTTGTACATACTGGAAAAACTTGAAATGTTTCATGTACTTACAGAATCCCTTCCCTCCTTATGTTTGTTCGGTGGCATCTACTCAGCAGGCTATAGCTTTCAGTGCCACTGGGTAAGCAAAACTACTACATGTGCAAAATATAATTGCTTTGTGCACATGTAGTAGATATCATACTTTTCATTGTTCACTGGCCTACATTGGTGTATTTCTTGTAACTATGAGAATAAAAACTGTTGAATAGCCAGTGTGACCAAAGGTAATTTGGAGAGCATGAACAGGAAGTTACGCAGATTGCACTTTAAAACAGGGTCTATGAACATATTGTAAATTATTTTAGGGTTTAGATGGTTGTTGTTCCCCTTTTTTTTTTTTTTTTCCTGTAGTGTCTAATTTTTTATTTTTTTTCTAACTTGGAGTCCTGGCTGTAAAAGTCTGTTAGTCAGAGCTGATAGGCACAACTGCTGTTTTCTAAGAAGGATATAGAGATCAGCAACACTCAGTTCAAATAGTAATTAGTGGGTGCACTGTCAGTGACTTGCTGTAAGAAGATATAAACTCAAATATAGCAATTTACATTTTCTATCTTCTGCAAGCATGGCTAAGACATATGTACATTCTGGAATGTAATTTCTAGAGAGTCCCAGGAGAAAGCTTGACGTCGTTATTAGCTAAAGAAACTTTACTATATGTGAGGAAGACCGTAGGAAAATGTCATATTTGACATTGATATTAAAGGCAATTTCACATAGTGAAAGAGAAGCATTTCATCTTCTCTTTGAATAAAAATGGTAAGTCATCTCTGCAGTAAAATCCTTCCCTCATTTGCTTGCATTCTAAATATTGTTAGTCCTGTGCTTCTCCTTTTTTGAAAAAATAAATAAAAGCAAGTTTCCCATAAGTGATTTTAAAATAGTAACCACACTTTTTGGAAGCCTAAATTCATGATTCATTGTCTTGTTAATTAATACATTATGTCTGATCTGGAGACTTTAGTTTAAAACTAACAGTCATAGTAAAATTATCATAGAGTCCTGTAGATTAAAAAGGGTATTTATTTCAAATAAGTGCAAACAGAAATGATGCAAAACATTATATTTCAGTCACAATCACAAATGATGTGTTCTTGGGTTTTTTGGGAAGAGGATTCAAATTCATTTGCAGTTGACTATAACTATGAGTTATATATGAGCAAGGGCAGAATTAGAACATCAGAATGATAGACATTTTTTGCTCTTCAAGTCTTTAAAATGGTTTGACATGTTACTGTGAAGACTGAAGTAATAATTGTTGTCTGATTGTAGGTGGCAGGGGAAGAGGGATTTATGCTGTGGGTTTATGGATCTCTGTTCTATTAACAAGTTCAGTATTCTTCAATTGCAGATGGTTTAAAAAGTTGTACTGGTGAATTGAAAGCCAGTGTAACAACTAAACTTGGAGGAAACCTTGGGAGTTGCATTTGTCAAGTGGCTAGGAAAACCGTTCATGCATACCCGGTATCCAAAGCTTCATTGGCAGCCCAAACATAAAGAACTGAAAGGTCATTCTTCTTCTTGCAGTATGATGGTTTGTTGACATATTTTGACACACTGGTGCAATAGTGAAAGGTTTTGATGTTACTGCAATACTGAGGGACTTAGGGTTTGTTTAACTATCTAATACTTGTGGATTTTCACACATACAGGGTTTTCCTTTGCTCCTTTTTCTCTCTGTCCTGGCTCCACTTGAATTAGTAAATTTTTTTTAATAAAAGATAGATGTAAATAGAAGAGAGAGTTTATGATGATTTTTACCACTTAGGACTATGTATTGATTTCTTCAAAAGTAATTCACTTTTTTAAAAGTGAATTATTATGCCAACTTGCTAACCTTAGTAGACAAGAAGAGAACCAAAAGCAGTGAAGAGTGCTGTTTTCTACTAGTTTACTGATGTAGTAGTTTACTTTGTGAAGATGGTAAAGTTCTGTGTTCTTCTGCAAGATAAACAGATACATGTGTACACTCAGACATAAATACATATATACACACTGTGGTGGCTTGACCTTGACAGGATGCCAGGTGCCCACCCAGCCGCTCTCTCACTCCCCTTCCCAGCCAGACACGGGAGAGAGTAAGATGGAAAACAACTTATGGGTCGGGGTAAGGGAGTTTATTAAAGCAGAAGCAAAGCAAAAGCTTGTGCATGCAAAAGCAAAGCAAAAGATAGCAGGGTTTATTCTTTACTTCCCATGAGCAGTGATGGTTGGCCACTTCCAAAAAGCAGGGCTTCGGTACGTGTGACGGTTCCTCAGCAGGCAGCCATTGGAGACAAGGAATGCCTGCCTTCCTGCTCCTTGCCTTAGCTTTTATACCTGAGCTGACATGATATGGTGTGGAATATCCCTTTGGTCAGTTTGGGTCAGCTGGCCTGCTTGGGTCCCCTCCCAGAATCTTGCCCTCAACTGAGGAAGAAATGTTACAGTGTTGGTGCTGTGCTCAGCAGAAGCCAAAACATGGTGTGTTATCAACACCCTTCTAGCTACCAATGCAAAGCACAGCATTGTGAAGACTACAATGGGGAAATGAACACCATCTCAGCCAGACCCAATACACACATATATAGGCATACCTCTGCACTTCACAAATGTTCTAGATACATTTAGCTGATTTCCAAAAGCATTTGACATTTTTTTATATTCATTTAATGACACATGAAAAGTATAAAAATCAACATGTAGTTTATGAAAAATGTATTTTTTTACTCTAGCTCAAAGGTAATGTTTTTAGATTTTACCAGTCATGCTGTCTTTAACAATGTGGTTGAATAAAAAATCATGAAGACATTTTCATTGAGACCATGACTTATGCCCTAGCATTGCTATAATGTTCATAGTTTTCCTCAACATTGTAGGTTGTTTGATTTTTGTATCAAAACTAGTTTTTCTCAAAGCAAGAAAGAACAAAACACATTATATTCATATTAACATTTATATTTGAATGATTGATATTAACTAAGTATATATTTTCATTTTTTTCTCCTTAGATACTGTATTTAATACGGACATGAAACTGGGATTTTTATTATAATTTAATTCTATTGCGTAAGCCTCTTTCACGCTTGATGGTTACATTCTGAACTTAAAAAATAGTCAATGAAGCAGTATATATCTTTGTTTAAATTATTTTTCCCTGATATTTTTCTGTACTGTTTTAAAGATTCTCATGTCACAGGAGACTCATGTAGTGTAGATAGAACATTTTTAGCTTCCTTCCACATTACTGCAAGGCTTCAGCTCCAATTTTCCTGGTATTTCTCATTTAGATTAGACAAGCATCTAAGTTTATGTACGATAAGAGCTGACAGCAGAGATCCTGCTATGCTTGCCAAAGGCCTGGTTGCAGACACTCCACTATGTCAAAGAATGTCAACCCCCCACAGACCTTACCTTTCAGAATTCCTTGTAATTTTTAATTGACATTTACATCTGACAATTTCAATGTATTTCATAGTGTTGAGTTTTTATCTACCTACTAATAGTTAAAACCAAACCAAAGCAAAAAGAATCCCTTCCTGTAAACTATGATATCATGTATTTTTTAATTAACAAGGTCAAGCTGCTGGGCTGAAACTCAAGAATGAGCAACTCCCCCTTCCTTCTTGTAACTCTGTAGGTGCTAGTCTAATCCATTTCAAATGACAATTGAGGAGGGGAGTAGGAGTATAAAGTGAAATTGAACTGTTAGTACTAATGAACAAAGCATATATGCATCATGCGCAGAAAGGCTACAGAGATTTTGAGGAAACTTTAAGAACAGAGATTTTCCTTTGAGTCAGGTACTTGCAAATTGAAAGTGGTACCTCCATGTGATGTATGCATGTTAACAGCTTAATATTGTAAATATAGTAAAGCTGGCAAGTATGTCATTTAGCTGCATGTTACAGTTTGTTGTGCTTCCTTGCCTTCAGAAATCTCAAGTTTTCATTTGGGTTAAAATGCTAAAGGCCTAATAAATTAGTATGAATATAATTATCCATCTATTAGAAGTTAGAATGAAGGACTACAGTTGATCATAAATGTCACAAAGCAAAAAATGTAGAAGCAGCATTTTGTCACAAATAATTCTGCTTTTCTTCTAATTAGTTAATTTACATTTTGCAAATTAAGGGTAAGATGCAGACAGAAGATAATCTAGTAGCATATCATAGCTTTACTGACCTGTATTTGTATATGCCAAATTTAAGTTAATTAGAAATGTAGATGCTGTTTGTTTTATCTGTCAAAAAGCTCATGTTAAAAAAAGTCTAGGCCCACTTTTTCCCCCAACATTTATCATCTAAATAATAGTCTTGCCAAGATGGCAGCCTCATAATAAACTCTTTTCAGTGGAGTGATGGGTAATGAAGCTTGCTTGTGAAGGCAGCGAAAAATGTTGTCTAGCCAAATGTGTGAATATGATGGCTAGAGAATCAGTGGACTTTCTCAGTCATCAATCTTTTTAGTAGCCTCTTATACATCTGAATATTTTGATAGATGATCTAATAATCGAGTTATCTATCTTTCTAACTATCAGAGTTGCATAAAAATTATTCTCACATGCTATTGAATATTATATATATTGGGCATCCAGTGAATTTTTCAAAAAAGGTCCAAGAGACAGGAATTTTGTTTGTCTTAAGCAGCCTTCAATATATTAAATGATAAATTACTATATAGAGAATACAAAACTATATGTACTACTATAAGGAAAGAAAGTAAACAATGTCAGTAACTGATTACAGATAAATAAAGCACTTAAAAGCATGAGACTAGTGAGGTTAGTTCACAGTCTAAGAAATTTGAGGCATAAAATCAGTAGATTCAATAGTCCCTGGGCAGTTAATGGACAGGAATCACACTTCCATACAGTTGCACAAATTCCTTGTGTCTAGGAAATCTTGGCTTAGGCAAAAACAAATACAGCATCACAATGGAGTACCAAGTTACTATTCAGCCTCTCTGAGAGCAGTTTCTTTTGATTAAAGGTGAGACTGAAATGTGTATATTGAAATGCATACATTTTGTTTATTCCAAGCAATAGTACAATATGGATTTGTGTTTCCAGAGCACAAGAATCTGCTTCCCTATGTCACCAATCTTGCATTAATGTAGGCACTCGGTATTTGGATAAGTTGCATTAAGCACATCATCTTACTAGGGTGTGTTGTACTAGAGCTTCTGAATAGCAGAGCAAAATGAATGTTGGTGTTGGTGTATTTTTTTAAACATTACAGTTCAAATGGACATTATATCATTCTTCACTTCAAGTGAATTTCTGGTCAGGTAAAAATTATTTTATCAATAAGAAAAATATCATTGCATTAAGAGTATTTTTAATTCAAATGTATTTTTTTCACCTTGGTGTCACCAGTTTATGTTCAATTACATAGTTTTGTATAGATTATAAAATTTTCCTTCTTGAAAATTCTTGAAAACTATACCATATGGACTAATTTTTTTAATTTATTTTCATTTTTTAGTACTTTGCTTGTTTCATAACTACATCAAGGTATAAACAAGTATGTTTGATGAATGGTTCTCCAGTTAGCAAAGGGGCTTTTCTTTCTCTGTTCAGAACTGGAGTGACCAAGCTACTTTCTTGAGGATATCAAAAAGTCGCTTACTAATTGCAGATTTGAATGGAAAAGTATCTGAGGGATTTGCTTTATAATTACTACATGCTTAAAGGAGAATGAGAAAGATGTATTTCAAGAAGTTGCACGTTACCATCATTTGACGATACTTTGTGAAAGTCTCACTGGGCCTCGTTGGACCTTGCCTCTACATACGGATCTACAAATTTAACAAACTTTTGGCTGTCTCACTGGCAGTGATTGTGACTCTCATGCTAAGTAAGCAGAGTTCTTGATGTTTAATAGTTCTTGCTAAACATGCGTAATTAGTTTGATTCTGTTTGGTTATGCTTAAAGCAAGTCACTGAGCAAAGATTACCTGAGTATCAAAAGTGTAAAAGCTTACAATAAAATTTGGCTCTGAAGTTCAACATTTATCTTGAAATATTGCATCCCACTGAAACTGTCTACATTTTTGTTTTCAGTAATATTTGCATTGATTTCATACAATTTTAAGTTATATAAGGGTAATTTTACAGAAGTATAATTTAAACCTAGAGCTAAGGCAGTAGGAAACAAATTACAAAAAAAAGGTTAAATTATTCTTTTTCATTACTTGGGGAGTTGTAATATGAGAAAGCTAAAATTGCTCCTGAGTATACAAATTCATAAACAATTAACTAGAATTGATTAAAGTCAGTGTTTGATTTTCCTTACTGTATGTGGCTTCCACTGACCTTAAGTAAATTGGCAGTTATTCTACTTAGCATTTGTAACATTTCTGCTAGAGAACAGATCAAGCTCCTGTGTACACAGTGTGTTATAAACACGTATATATTTAGGAAAGAGATCTTCATTTCCCTCTCCTAATCAAAATAGTAAGCATCTGTGTCCCCTCTTGTCATTTGATTAGCATGCTCTCATCCATCACTAGTCTTTGATATGAGCATCAAGAAATCATGTCTTTTTGTTTTAAATGATAAATGTGCCTTTGTCATAAATACTTACAGACATTCCAAGATTTAAATCTGAATTGTCAGAGTGTAACAGCACAGCTTCTCTGATGTGTGACATTATTAGTGAAATAAAGAACTTTTAATTTTTTACAGGTGGGCCTTAAATATTGACACTACAAGGCTGATTTAGTTGTGATGCTGAAAAATTTTTTTTATCCACTGTTTTTCTAAGATGGATTGTTTATCAACAAGAGACAATCAGCTGCATGAGAGCATCTGTGGACATTGCTATTTACATGTTCCAAGACTGTCTCCTCATGTTTCATTATTTAGGTCTGATGTCTAGTTATCTCTTATCAAAACTAATAACATCTGAAGTACCAGGCTTCCAGTGGTCACACAACCAACATGAAATTTTCTTCAGTCTGACTAATATTATTAAAGACAGTATCTCTTTAAACCTGGACTTTGTTTCAGTGTCTAGATCAATTACATCTTATGAATTCGTTTCAGTGAATGATGCCCTGCTTGTTTCAATAGATTAAATAAATCTCAAATTATATTCTACACACTTTAAAGTTTAAAAACTAGTGAAAATACGAGTGTTCAGTCTAAAGCTTTGCTGCCATTCTTACTATGTCTTGATGCTACTAGGGCAGAAAGAGCTACCATATGGCTGGCTTCTTATTGTTGGAATAGTACAGTAAGTTAAAATGTTTTAGAAGACAGACACCTAGATCAGATTGTGTCAACTGTTTCTTTGTCTGTTTGTAGCAAAAATTGAATGTGTCAGGAAAATAGGCAATTTTATTTTAATTCCTACAGAAAGCAACTGTTGCTTGAAATCTCTGGGCTCACTTACACAAAACATTTTTTCCTGTATTTCTTTTCTGCTTTTTTATTTATTGTGTTCCAAGTATATCATGGTTGAATTAATTTCATGTTCCAAGTGCTGAAATGCTGAAATTGAGTCTTTGAAATTCACCATTTGCAATTTATAATCTCTGAAATTTACAAAATAGCTCAGAGAGGAATTTAGTGGGGGATCCCACAAAATTATTTAAGGGCCCATGATGAGTTTATAATTGCAATATTTGGTGGTATCATATATACAAGACACTGCAATATTTAGGATTTTTTCAACTTTTATTGTTACTTACCTCAGAGATTTGACCACAACATTTTTTGTATAGTCGAGTTGATTTGATTCCAAGCTTGTTTAAGTTATAAAGTCATGTAAAACTGGTCACATTATTTATATCTCTTCATTTGGAAAGTGACATTTATTTTAAAATAATGAAAATTATATATATTTCAAGCTCTCCATAGAAGAATAGTTTTGAAAGTCTAGTCTCATTTATTTGTTTCAAAAGGAGAAATATGTTGCGTCTTTTGCAAAGGACACAACACAGCCCAACAAATGAAGTGAGATTTTCTGGCATACGAAGGATGGCTGTGAGTCTTTGAGACACTGAAGCTGTAACCCAACTTGAAGAAGACAATCATGGCAGTGAGCTTCTGTTCAGAGTTAATCAGCTGCAGAATTTGTAAACTACATATGTGTCAAAGTTGAAAATGTTAGCACTCTGATAGAAGCTTGAAAAGGTTAGACCTGATAAAAGCCATCAGCAGTTAAAGAAGGTGATTTATGGGAATGTAATGACACAAAATGCCTCATTTATCAGTCATATATAGATAGGTTAAGGTTTCTGTGTCATACTTTAAAAACTTGACCACTTAGAATTGTCAAAATAGGTAGTTAATTGCCCATCATACGTATCAGTTCAAATTTCCTTTGCTCAAATTTTTGTGATTTTACTGTTTTGCTTCTCATATGGTTCTTTTTAAAGTCATTCATATTTTGTATTTATTTCATATTTATTTCAAATGGTATGCTCAGTGCTCTGTTAGAACTTTTATTAGGTAAAGCTGCTGATTTGAATGCCGTCCAAATCTTTTGTTGATTTACAATTTCATTCAGCCTAACTGTAAGGAAAATAACTGGAGGTTTCATTTTCCTCTGTTCTATACCACTAAGTCTCATCAAGGGTTTACAACTTTCTAATTTAATCCTTACATTTCCTCTCCAAACTGAAATATGAGATTTAAAAGCAAATCCATCAATCGGTTTCCAGTTCCAGTCACTTAAGTTACTGTTTATCTCCATGCAAATCAAATTTAATCCAAAACTACCAGTACTGTTAAATGATCCTAAAACAAAATAAAAATGTTAGGAAAAATGCATGTCTTTGATATGAGGATAGCAGCAAGCAAATACTATATATTTGAGACTGACTGTCCACACTGCAAACATGGATAAATACTCATTAGGGAATTATCTTCAAGACATATTTTTAAAATAAAACAACTAAAGACATTGCATTAATACTAAAATACAGGTTCAGCTGCCAAAAAAAAGTGTGATTAATAAAGTTTGTAAGGATTTCTTTTTCTCTATCTACGTATCCTTTTTAAACTACTCAATCCTCCTATTTCTTGATCTTATACAGAATAGCCTGAACAGAATAATTTTAATTTTTTATATAAAAAAACTTACCTTTTTGTTAGCTTTCACAATTTATGGCCCCAACTGTATAGCATTCTGTTTGTTCAGCGATGACCTTCCAGGTTCGATTTAAAAAGAAGTCGGAAGCATTTGTCATGTCTGCTCGATCTTGTCCAGAGGTACCTATTGTAATTATAAAGGACTAATAAGGTTGTTTGTAATATAACAGTCTGACAACCCTAAAAAAATCTCCTGGAGAACAACTTCTCTTTTTTTCCCCTATCTTTTCTTTCTTAAGGAAAAAAAAATCTCTTCTTGCTTTCTTGTGCACTGCATCTCTTCAAATTTAGATGAGAAAGCATAAAGAACTTACACCTTGAAAAACTTAACTTAGTTTTAAAAGATAAGCTGTAATACCTTTTGGAAATAGTAATAATGTGACTATAGTACAGTTGCACCATATATTTAATTGGTGTGTATAGAAGTGATGATGATGTACTTAGAAACATTGAATTCCTTTCACTGTGTAACAAAAGAAACCCACTTATTACTGTGTCTGTTGCAAAAATATGTGATACATTAATATAGTGATCTCTCTTATAAAAAAATCCAAATTAAAATCTTGTTTGTTCTGTTATAAGCATTATTAAAGTACTGCTGTAAGTGGATGTTATTATAGTGGTATTTTTCATTACATGTCAGGTTTTTTGCAATTGACTTATGATCATTTTTCCCTTCATATGCCTTTGTCTTGCTTCCTCTCTTCTCTTTGCTCTCTCATTTCATCAGCGCCCAGCAATACCACTTTTTTTTATAGGCGTCTGTATAAGGTAAACAAAAACCTAGTGAAATTTGAATGTTCCACAGAAGTGTTTACCTCTCTTGTACGTAACAACACTGTAGTATTGTCAGGCTACCATACATCATTCAAACACTCTTAGACAGCAAAGGCAAAATCTTGACAATTTGGTAATCTCACCATGTGATTTCAAGAAGGCTTTTTTTCATATCTACAATTGAGACAAATTTATGTTGTATGTATTTATGGTTGTTAAACTCAAAATTGTCTCATTTCATTAATTTTTAACATTGTGCTCTCTTAATGACTATGAAAAAATGTATTAAAATGCCTTAATTATAGGGCTAGAAGAAGAGAAAGCACAAGTCTTTTTAGCATATGATCTTTCAATTGTTCACTAAAGGATAAAGAGGGCATTCAAGCGTGGTTTAGATAACTGTCAGCAATAATAAAATGCAAGGTAGTTTGTGGAGCCTTTGAAGACCTTTCAGGGAAATAGATTTAATTAAAAAACAATAAAATGGACTTTTCATTTCAAAGAAATCCAAAATGTTATAAAATTACGGGATCCTACTGTATTAAGAGTAACGTATGTTTCCAAGGATGTGGAAAAATAACTGAAAATACTCTGCAGACTACACAGCAGTGATAGCTTTGTTTTGTGTGTGTTTATATATGTTCTTCCGCTTTTAAAACATAGGCTATGAATAGCATATTAGAGATATTTCATGTTTGCTAAAGTATGTGATTTTACCTATTTGGAGTTTTTTAGTGTTAGCTTTTAACAAGGGTGGTTTTTAAAAAATACAAGGTGAACACTTAGCTTCTCAATTTAAAATTATGTTCTCACGATTACCCTCAGAACAGTACCACTGCCATACTGACAGAAGTTCAGTTGCCTATTTCATACAGTCTGTAGGTTCCTACTCATCACAGGTGTCTGCCTAATATACTGTGAAAATGCATTTTGAAGTGTATTTCTGATTTCTGCTTTTTTCTTCTCACAGAACAAAAATTCACATTTGATAGTAATGTTCTTAGTTGTATGGTGTATTGAAAAGTTTATTTAAGCACTTGTTCTGCATTATTGAGTTATACCGCTTCTGGCAAACTAGGACCAACTTAAGTTGCATGTGATCAGCAGTGGTTTATAAACAACACTGACTGCTGTCTTTTTAGAGTAGTTTGCACCCTTGCTTAGCCTCGTGCTTTCCCGAGGATATTTTTGTATTTTGTTTTCTCTCCCCCTGGTGCATACACATCAATTGCAGTGACTGGTTGATTTGTTGTAGCCAAATACCAAATGAATCTGTATGCAAGTTGTCTTCACGTAGCAAGGATTTTTACAGATAGATCAACTTTACCAAAGTACATTTTCAACAAATGCTAAAATTCTCTCTCACTTATCAGTGTTCACTTTGTCACTGACTGATCATAGAAATAGAAAACATCTCTGTTCTTGGAGTTGGTGATTCTTCTTTTTAGAAAAATAAGGGTTTGTTTTCTGCTTGCTCACACACTTTGAACTGGAGTACAAATTAATAGCATAGCTTCTGTGAAATACACTGGGCAATGACCATGTGAGAAAGATAGCTAAGATACTGCTGAAAATGCACAAATGTCTGGCATCGTTCTGCATAAAAATGCCTCACTTTATTTCGTTGCTGGGCTTCCTGAGTCTTGAGGACTCAGAACTACCCCAACTACCACAGATGTGCATGGTTAGCTTTGCAACCTTTCTGTATATAGTGTCCCTGTTTTTGAGAAAGAAGTGCCTCACATCATCCTGTCATTAAACTCTTTTCTGTTTTCAACTGGTTGTGTCCCTTTCGTTCCATTCACCCCTCCTGGTGTGGTAGGGCTATTAAGTGGTATAATGTTTCTGTAGAATATGCTCTACTATCTGATACTCTGTAATCTGAAATTGATGGTCTCCTGCAGAGTCATTAGTTTTAGTCACTTCTCTTGGGTTTGTAAGTTCAGTAGAAGCTCAAGTCAAATGTGAAGTCTTCTTCCTTTCCTTTTCTGCCAGTCATTTGTTTTCTGCTTACAGTTTTGTGTAGTTGGTATTTTATAACTTTTGCATACCAAAGATTACTTTATCAGTAAAGACTTATGTACACTTTGGTAAACGCACTAAGTTCTCTCTGAGTAAAACTTACTACCATACAGTATTTTAATTTTGGCACAGTAATTTTTACTTTTTCATGTAATTTTTCTTTTGTTAAAAATTACATTTCCTATATCTGAAGACCCCTTCTTACTGATGATAATACTTTATTAAAACCAGTAAACTTTCTGTATCATTTCACTACTTTAAAATGCAACATTCAAGAGAGAAATGTGCTTTATTGGAGAGCTGAAAGCCTAATCTTCTGGTAGGGCAGACTAGCTCCTTATGTAATTGCCTAATAGTTAGCACATCTAGCCTCAATACAAACTGAGGCTTTCATGATGCGAATAGTAAGATGACCAAGATAGAATAATGGTCTTCATTTACACAGTTATGCATAATGTTTCTTAGTAACTGATTGTCAGGCATTTGCCTCTGGACAATGGACAGGGTAAGCGATAGTAGCTGTAAATGTAGCTCTGAATCTGATCCATCATTGATCTCTTTTGTATTCTCAAGCAAATTACTTGTTGCTTCTATATCTGAAATTCACTACCACTAAAAGCCTGATATTGATTAAAAATATTGCAAGGTCAAACCTGGTTTTTTTAAAACTCAAGGTAAAAGACACTACAGATAGAGACATATGAATATGCTCTGTTAGGAAAAAATCTCTATTTTTGTAGCAAAAGTATAAACCTAAGAACAGATCTTCTCATAATTCTCTTTTTCTTATCACCATTTATAGCATGTCAAGGAAGAGAAAGAGATTCCAGAAGTACTGTCTGTGCTTTGGCATAAAACGTTATAAAAACAACATAAAGTTCCAGAGGTTTTTTGCTTGTGTTAAGAAGATAAAGGATAGGATTCTAGGAAATACACTAATCATGTCAAACTACCACTCAAATCATGCTTCTCTGTAAAATGTCCAGGGGTACAAGTTCAGAGAGAATGGTCTGTGTTCTTACTATTTTGGAGAAGACTTTCCCAGTTTTAAAAGCACACCATACTGTCTTTTGTGTCTTTTGTTTTTCTGCCTCTTCTCTGTAAAATCATCATGTGGAGCTCTGAAAATTAATACCCTTACTTGTAGATTTATTTTTTTTATTTAATCACCACAGGACCAATAAGATGTAATAGCACTACAACGCTTAGCCTGCTCAGCCTCTGGTCCCTCCTTGGCTTAAATAGACCTCAGATTCAGGCTGGGTCTATGGAATTGGCTCAGTGGGAGAATCCCCTTCATGTGCAATTCTCAAGAAAATGTCTGCATCATAATGTAGATCTGACCTCAGAATACATATATGTGTATATGAGTTTAGGTATATGTGAATTTCATAGATGTAACTAAAATACAAAATCTAAACATAATGCTATAATTTTATAATACTGTTTTACTTAACAATACTTTTTGTGCATATCAATAAAATAATAGTTTAAAATTGTGCCTTGCTGTGGATATATTTCTTGTACTTCTTCTGTAATATTCTCTCCTTCATTTTGCTGTGATACATGAGTGAATGTGTCTGAACTGAAACTCCTAGAAAAATTTACTTTTTTAAAGAACAAAATATATTAAGACACTTTAGTTAGTTGCAGAGAAGATGAAAAAAAAGCTGTTAACATCATGTGATGTTGTTTTACCTATGGAGAAATACACTGTACTTCATAAGTCTTTCCTATGACATGAGGAAATTTGTGTACAACGTTGCGTTCAGTAGCTCACAGTGTCTGTTTTAGAGTATTAATTACCTAGTCAGATTTTGTTAGAGCCCACTGACTTTTGTATAATTAAAATTGTAGCAACAGCTAAATGGTATGAGATGTGGAATGCAGAATATTTGCTTTGCCAAACATTCTTCTCTGGAGTTTCAGAGAAGGAGCAGAGATGTGGAAGAAGCTTAAAAGTCAAGTCTGACACACCAAAAAAATTAAATTTAATTTAGATGTGTATTTACCTTTGTATAAAATATAAAAGTTAAGCATAATAGATTTTTCTGTTATGTTGGTCTCATGCAGCAGCAATAGTGTTACATGTGGAGTTTCTGCAGTAGTTGCTCATTTTAAAATGCAAAGCTTTAGGTTTGCAGTAATGTATAACTGTAGACTGGTTTCCGTACACCTGCAAGTTAAATGTTTCAGATATATTATGAGAAAAGTTGTTTATTGTCTAAATGCATATAACTAAAGAAATCATAATTGCTTTTGTACATCATGTGGCCATCATGGGCATCTACTGATCTGTCCAGCAGAGATTTAGTTCTATTTGAAATCAGTGGAAAAAAGTGTGCTGTCCTAGGTGCAAGTAAGAATAAAGCTACCATCAGTACTAGTTTTGATCTATGTAATGATTTGGTCCTTTGGATTAAGTGACTAGATAGAGTATGAGATTCATGATTGTACTGAGAGTAACTTGCAGCAAATCCAAACAAGGGCCACAGAGACAAAGAAGGGATTGGACTATTTTTACTATGAAGAGAGACTGGGAGAGCTCCAGCTGTTTAGTATGGAGAAGAGCAGAATCAGGGGGGGATCTTACCAATGTACATAAATACCTGAAAGGAAGGAGTGAAAATATGGAGGTTAGGATCTTCTTAAAGTACCCAGTGAGGAGGGGACAGGAGTCTACGGACACAGACTGAAATACAGAAAAATCTACTGAAACATTAGAAAAACCTTTTTTTATTGTGAGAGTTGTCAAACCCTGGAGCAGTCTGTGCAGAGAGGTTGTGCAGTCTCCATCCTTGTACATATTCAAAACCTAACTGGACAAAGCCCTGAGCAACCATCTCTAGTTCACCCTGTCTAGGAGGACTAGACAATCTCTAAAGATCCCTTCTTACCTCAACTCTTCAGCGTTTCTATGCTATTTTATTTATCGTTAGTTTTTTCTGTATTACTTTTTTTTCAAAGTCACAGAGGAATTGAGTTCAAAATAAATGGGAGAAAGGGAAATCTGAAGAGCTTTATTCCAGTAGATAGCTGCTATTACATTTAATGTTAGTTTTCCTAAGATAGATTTTCTAGTTTTCTTCAGTTTTAAGAATGAGAGAGAAAACCAGGCTGAAGAAAATGAGGAAAATATTTTATCTATCTGTAAACGTTCTTCTGAAAACTAATGATGAGCACTAAACATCAGTATAATACCAAAAACTAAAATAATCACTTAAACTGAAAATTATGAAAGAATAATGTAAGGAAAGTAGTGAGAGGGAGGGTTTTATAAATCCTGTTGGTCTGGAGCTTGGTGATCAGTTCACAGACGGGTACACAAATATAGACTTAAAAAGTTAGCAGTAACTGCCAACAGATCCTAATATGTTAAAGGTTGTAATCTTCTGAAAGAAGTTGGTTGGCTTTCCTGTTGGCCCCCCTATCAACTTTAACCTCCAACCTTCTCCGGCATGTATCACTACAAATAAAACTGCTGAGGTTTGACAAGAGGATATAAAGTCACTAGGCCATCTCACAGAGATCTCTACATGATTTTCTTTAACCTAAAGCTTAAATGAACACTGCTTTAAGTCAGGGTTTTTAATAAGAAGTCATAAACATTCACTCATATCACTTTAGTTTTAATAATTACTGTTTTAACAGAGAAGAGAAGAAATATACATAGTAAATTATGTTTGACAACTGGAATTTCATGGTTTTGTTATTGGTTGTCTTTGACTATTACATGAATTGCTGTTCTTCATTTTAATGTATACTTTTTCATGCATGCTGCATATGATACCGATATAAACATGGCATTTGTGTACAGTGTTATAAATGAATTTTTAGCTCTTGATTAAGGCAAACCAGATGACAAAAATAATTTACGTGTTTGTATTTGCCAGTGTCAGAATAATAATCTTTAGATCTGTAGTCACCTATTATGATTTTGGCTTTTCTTTCGCTGTGATTTTTGTGTGACTTTTCACAATACCTTTTAACAACACAGGCACTATGCAGGCCATAACTGCTAAAAGTTTTCCTTAATTATTCCACTCCTGCAAGCTGCCTATACAGTGTTTTCATTGTGCCAGGGAGCAACCAGCCACAATATTACTGAATCACAGAACAAGTATTATTGATATATACCATTATTAATGGTATTAATTCTTGCAGATTCCGTATTCTTATAAGCAACTGATCTCTGAACAGACTGCACTTTACTGGAACTGTATTATGATTCTAAAATAATATTTCTTTCCAGTTCAAAACCATACCAATTCAAAATTAGGTTTTCTGTTTTGTAGACTTATTTGTGTGACAAATTTTGTGCTGATATATAATAATTCTCTTCATGCTTTTTGTTTCTTGTAGATTGTCATCTTTTTCATTCACCCATATGTTTTTTTCAGAGCACTTACTTTAGGGGCTGTAAAAGCACTCTTCTTTCTGAAGTCCTTCCTTTCTGTGCCCAAGTTCTGTTCCTTATATGAGCTCTTCATATGTTCATCTCTCAACAGACCATGCTTTTTGTCAAAGTCCACTTTCTATGGTTAGAAAAGGAATACTCTTTATTTGATGAGGTACATAGATCTTCCATTCTTAGTTATGCTTCAATGGCTTTTTAGGCTTCCTTCACAAACATAACTAGCAGATACCAGGGAGCGCCCTTTTTTCCTAAATAGTTTGCCACACACTAGTCAGGTCTCAGTAGGCCATGCATCTTGCCTTTCTGCTGATTCCACTTTGCTAAAATATTAGTTGGTTTTCATCTATAATTTATTGAATATAAGGTTATTATGTAAATACTTTGCTGTTGTATATGAAATACACTATTGTCTGTTATCTGGGCCTGTGTTTTTCATCTCTACTTGGTCTGTATCTAAGTGGTCTGTAGAAAGTAGTTAGGGAAAACAAGCCTTCTGTATGTCAGTTTACATTCATTAAATGTATACAGGAAACCTCCTAGGCATTCTCATGTTGCAAGAGACAAATACTGATCTACACACTTGTCCTGGTGGAATGCATAGCAGGCTTCACTTAGATTTCTGGTGCTGTCTGTATCCAACTGTGGATGCTGCTGTTTGTCAAACTGTACACTACGTAAATTTTGGAATTTATATATTCCTGAAGGAATGAGGACTGATTGAATGGGGTTAAGGGGAAGATTTTAAAAAGCTAAATGTAGTTTAGTTATTTCTTTCTGCCAGCAGGACTTTAGACTGCATGAGTTAGTATAATATCAAGAGAAGTATCATTTAGCTGAAAATGCTTTGTGAGAGAATTTGTTCACACCATGCCTCTCCCCCATGACAATCTTTAAGTATTACTTGTGTTTTCCTCTGCAAGTGAGAACAATCAGTATGATGTCAGTCTGTGTTCTTTTACTATTCCCCTTCGCATTTAGTGCCCACCATCTTCAAAAAGTGGGCAGAAAGCTGACTAGGGAGGTGACTTCTACCTGAGAAGACAGGTAATATGATTTAGCAAATGCGTTAAAATATTAATATGTTAAAGCAAGAATTATTAACTTTGTTCCCTCTTTGAGTCTACCTATATTACATTCAGAAGACTGTTACATAGTGCACTAGTAAATCCAGAGTACAAAAAATTAGCTTTCAGGTATTAAAGGTTTAGCTCGTGCTAGCAAGAGATTTCTGATACTTCTCATGTAAACAGCATCAGCTACCACTTTACATATTGAAGCACATAGGAAAATGTTTTCTGTTTCTATAAAGTTATAGGATGACCACAATAGACAGGACACCAACATCTGTCATGGCACTATAAAGGGATTACCTGTTGTATTAAGCTGTTACACTTATTCACTGAAAACTGCTGTCTGGACACTTTCAGTGTAAGAATGTATTCATGGTGGAAAAATTACTATAATCTCACCTACTCACTTAAGGCTTCAGGATTCATTCTCAAGTAACAATGTATATAGAAGTGGCAGAACTGAAATATGAGTATAAAATTATTAATTGAGAAGTGATTAAGATAGCGTGTGATATCCATAGGAGGTGTTCAGAGAGCTTTGTAATGGGCACAATAGCAATGATTAGAAGAAGGAATGCTGATCCCTTCATGCATGAAATAGTTTATCCCACTATGGAGCCCAGGAAACTAATAAAGCTTCTATGGACCAAAGCCACAGAGGCTTATTTTGGCCAGATTAAGACATTTGCTAGAAGTGCTTGCCTTTTTTTTTTTCATTTTGTTTTGCATGACTTAGGAATGGAGATCAGAAAAGGCAAATAATAAAAAGAATAATTTCAGTTACTCATCACAGTAGATCAGTGATTATCCTTGCCTTAAAAAAATGCAATTTTAAACCATGATGGAAAATACAAAAGTACTTACATTGACTTTTTTCATTTTTTGCAGTGAATTTTAGTGACTCAAAAATGTCTGTGATTCAGAAAATGCGAGCATAAATTAATCTGGTACTGATTAGAAACCTGAAAATAGATCAGCAGAACATAAGGCAGCTATTGCACATATGTCTTCATAACGTCTGTAAATGTTTCTACATGAAACACACACATGAGGATTACAAAGTTTCTTATTTTACAAAATGTTTATACCATTTCAATTTACTCTTTCCTCGAAATGCTGTTCTTTATTTCCCTATCAAAAAATCTTTTAAGAAAAGTAAATGCCATAAATATACTTTGGAATGCTAGACAATATATAAACACTTCTCATATTTCTTCTATGTATGCTATGTGTTTTTTCTTTCAAATCATAGTTTCCAAAATTAACTCTGTAAATCTCATTATATGTTGTTTGTATGAGAATGAAAAAAATATCATATGCTGTAGAAATTAAAACTTCAGCATTGAGTTGCTGATATTGTCCATTGGATGTGAATACCTTTAATTTGAATGTTGGAAGGAGATAGCATTTGTTTTAACCTGTCAGTATATAATTCCTGAATATTAGTGCCACATAATTGCTTTATCAAGAAGAATGCGAAATCTGATGACAAATTGAAAGCTTGAAAGAAAACTGTAGTGAGAATAAAGATTTGAATTGGTGTTCCATAATCCTAAAAGGAATTCTTCGGTGTTAATAAAGAAGTTTGAGAAGAAATTGGAGTAGGAATCATCTTTACTGCTTCCTTCCTTTATATTACAATTCTAAGAAAATCTCTGTCTGCTAAAACTTAATATGATCCAGTATTCATTATTTAAGTTTTCATAGGATTTAACTGGACTAACTAATGAGTCATTTTTTGAGATAAGTTGATGCCATATCTGCCATTTTCCTGGAAAAAATTCAGGCAACAATCTTTCTGCCTTTTGCAGAAACCCATCCTTTTACCTAAGACAAACTCACACCATACAAAGATCAAATTTCAGGTGTTCAGCATAATTGTTTCCTAGTATTTTTACCAAGTGGAATCAAGTAGAGATACAAACATGTTATAGATGTGTAGCAGTGAATAACTGTATTAACTTATACGTTAAAAACATGCAAGCTTTGCTTTGGCTTAAATTCATTCATGCAAATAATTAATGCATATTAATACTTAAAAAAATATTTAAATTTTCATTGTCTTCTTCATTCAAAAACCATTTTGAAACTGTGGGCCATGGGATGAAATCACAGAAATAGGGTAAAAAATCCTCAAAATTGTCCTCACACATCCATAGTTTTCATGTCTCACACTTCCCCCCCCTCCCATGGTTAATGGCAAAAGGAATAGTATAACTGGGTTTTTTGTGCTTTTTTGCGGCAAAGAAACTCCACCTTCAAATATTATCCTAATTCCTAAGAAATCCAGTTTCTTAAAGAGTAAGTCTGCAGAGAAAGAAAAAGAAATAATTAGCAAACCTTTATAATGTAATTTTTAAAAATCCTACTGTTGTCTAATGATGACTTTTGAAATACAGTGCTTAATTAAACTACAGAACTCACGATGATTGTATAATTTTATAGCTATTTAAGATAACAGAAAAGACTTTGCTCTTACACAAGATGAAATGTAAATACTTAGAAGATATTAAAGACTTTTCAAAGAAGTCTCTACTTGCCTTGAATTAAAGAGATATTGACAAGATACATGGGAGACTGTATTTTGTGATTTCTGTTTTGTTATGATTTTGTTGTTCTGAAGCAGAGTAGTTATCATCTAGAATGAAAGACATAATTTAGAACAGTTAATTTGGTATTTTATATCATTGAATCACCTTAAATTTGATAGTGTAATCATTTTTATTGTGTGAATATGTGTTTTAAAACTAAGCAGTATGGATTAAGAGTGAATTCTCAACCTTGATTTTATGCTTCTTCTTTGGAGATGTTCTGTCAGTGTATGAAGTGGCTTTGGAATGAGCTATTTCCCTCCACTATTACACATCATCTTTGTTAGCATTTACTAAGTGCATTGAAACTACACCTAGAAATCCTAATAAAATGTGCTAGAAATTGATGTACAACAGGAGATACTTTGTCCTACAGAGTTTAATGTTCAAGTATAATACATGAGTCAACAGATGTTTACAGTGCAGTGCAAAGAGGCAATAATATTGGTCAGAATAATATTCACTGATCTGAGTACATCAGAAGCCTGCTAAATTTTTTATGTTTTGACAGCTGAGATATTTAGAGGAAAATAACAGATTGCTTTTGTTAATGCTGTTTGAGAATTATTTCTAACCTTGAGAGGCAACTAGGGATAAAGGATAAAGGTGGTTTCCCAATTCAGTGTGGAACTTGACAAGTATGCTAGTGAATGGAGAGAGATAATAAAAGCATGCAAGGCATATAAGTCTTCCTGTATAACGGGTCTTCCACTTTCCAGGCATGAAGAAAGAAATTACATACTTAAATAGTCACACAATTTTTTTTGCAGAATTGTTTTGGATAGAGATAAACAGAGCAGACTGCACTGATCAAGTTCATAAAAAGGTTCTTTGCTGCAATACACAGAGGAACTGAATGCTTTTAGGGGGCTCTTATGTGTGTAGATGAAATGAGAAAGTGGAAAGTAATATAACAATACCCTGAAAAAGTATTAGCCAGGTTTGAACATTTCAGATATGAGGGGCTTGAGAGAGAACTCCAAATGGAGACTGATGAAAGGGCTATAGGAGTTTTTAATAGCTGAAGATGATCATGTTGAGTATAATGATTAAGAAAAAAGGGTGAGAAGAATAATGAGTGAAAAGCTCCATTTAGTTATGTTGGTAATTATCTAGTTATGAATACACAGAATAAGTTGTCACAGTACAATCACTGGCAATAGTTTGAACTTTCATGAGACATACTGGTGGGAGTGGATCTCGTCTGTCATCCCATATGTTTTTGACCTGTGCACCATGAAAAGGGGAGGACTCAAGTGTGACTTTGAGAGATCCATTATGATCCTGGGTCCGTATGTCCTTGTTGTACCTTTACCAGCAATGAAGTTTCATAATGCACACCACATACCCATAAAGAATTATTATTTCTGGAGGATCAGGAACCTATATCCCAAATGGAATGCGTCAGCAGACAGGCACCTCTTCAAGCCCTCTTGTGATGTTCTCAAGTTCATACTGCAAGATTCTACCCATAAATGCAATGCAAATCTGCATTTCACAAGACCTGTGGAAATGCACTGAATCAGTAGGGTAGATGTACTCACTGAAGTTGCACTTAAATTAGAGTTTCTAATTTAAGATAAGATTCTTCTTTGTAGATTTAGAGAGACTATGCTCAAAGCCCTGGGGAACTCCCTTGGAGAGCTGTAAAAGAGATGGAAAATCATCTGTAAGATATGCAAGTCTAAAACAAAACCCAAATATCTTGCAGAAGGAAACCCATTTTCAAACTGAAGCCTTTCAAGAGAAGTGGGCCTGTGAAACCCAGACTGAAGGAGTACATCAAGTCCATGGGAGGTTTTCATGTACTTCTGCCTCCAATACAAGTGATACTGACTTTTAGTAATTGAAATCGTAGAAATATGTTTTTTCGTTTGTATGGAAAACTCAGACAAAAATAATTAAACTCTATACCTTTGTTAAGAGATAATTTAATGTTCTAGTTCTTGCTTATTTTGGAGCAACTCTTCTGTGGCATATTCAATCTACAACTGATATACCATCCTGAACTGTGACCTGATGGTTAATAAACTTATAAGCCTGGAGGTTATGCTGGGCATAGAAGATGCAGGAATACCAGGAGAAGTATTCTACCAAAACCGTACTGAGTGTAGCCAGAGTTGGAAGGTAATAATCTTCTCCCTGTGAGAGGTCTGGTCTGCAGGTAACAAGTTTTTGTGTCTACCATCCTACTTTACAAGTATTGTTTTTGTTCTTTTCCCTGTCCCCACAATGGTAGTGTTAGGAGACCGTATTATTTACATTGGTAGGGAAACAACAATGGTCTGTATGTATTTCATATTCTTCTCCTCTGTAGAAGAGTAAGAATTTAGATTTTTTTCAGCAGTTACCTCTGTCTTCATGCTTCGAGATGATGCTTTCCAAAGTCCAAGTTTAAGGCCTGTTTATTTAAAGTTTAAGAACAATACAACTGTTAGTATTTCATTTGAAGGAGGAAGAAGAAACACAGTCCCCATATGAAAAAAAAATAACATATTTTCTCCACCTTCAAAATAAAATCTTAGCAGAACAGCGAAACACACGTAATGTTACTTGCCCAGCAGCCTGTGCAGGATTCCTGGGCTAGAACAATAATGAGTTTGGAAAATTACAATTTTTGTATCATTCTCTAGATGAAATCATTGCTTTGCTAGAGACAGTGAATAGTTAGCCACTAACTGCATTGGGCTGTGATTTTATCTCCTTGTGTCAATGGCTCCTAATATAATCTTCCCTCCTTTGTAACGGCTTGTTTGCCAGGCTTGGCTTCTGAAACACATAATTTTGTTCTTTAGGGATGGCTAGGAGTCTAGTAATTGAGAAGTTGAAAAGCAACCTTTCAACACAAAATTCTGAGTGTCATAGGTGGTAATAATGTATTTGCGTACTCTGGGATTGATTGTTACTCATGGTCAAAGCTTTATATTATAAATTAAATTCAGTCTGATGATCTTGTGTTTCAGAATCTAAACTTCGTTTTTAAAGTTTTACAAGAACTATTTCATTGGAGTTACACTGTCTTGTAAAACAACTGACTGAAATGCAGTTTCATAAATCCAAATTTCAGAGGCATTGATACTGAAGGAAGTATCAAAACCTGAAGGAAAGTTATTCTGGAAACTACAAACACTCAAACATGAAGTGCCCATGCATTGCTTTGGTTTTATTTATCCTTTGCAAAAATGTGGGTGTTTCATGCAAAAAATTGCATCATCAAATTTTAAATTCACAGCATTATTCATTTCATGAATCATATGTGTAACTTAAAGGTTACTATGGTAACATTATCATGCATTTTTCAGATACTTTTAAGTAAGGACTATGTAACAAAGAGATAACTAATAATCGAAGTACTGTATGCAAAGTAGGTGAATTGGTGTTACGACAATTTGTGGACCCTCTTCAGCACATGGTGATTGGTTAAAGTTCCTAACTGAAACTGTTTGCCCATGATTTTTGTTCTTAAGGCATTCATATACATATAGTGGAATTTCTGAACGTAGCTATCAGAAGTGCTAATACATGTAATGTTACTGTCTTTGAAACCTCTTTATTATATTACCTAGTGGAGATAGTACTTGGGGACGCAGTGGTTTAATGCATCTAGAGTTTTTTTAAATGTGGACGAGACAGATGCTTAATTCTGAAAATGCAGATTGAACAGAATCAATTATGGAACAGGATATTGTAAGAAATGAAAAGGTCTAATTTTGTCTCTTCCACGATGCAACTGTTGCAGGTTTGGGTAGAAGAGGAGGTTTGCTTCTTAAGATATGTGAATACTTCATATGCAATTTTTAACCTGACAGGCTAAACTGATTTTCTGTTTCAAAATCTGAAGTTACAGGAGATATAACTTCAAAGTGAATAGTGAATCAGAGCTATGTGTATCCCTGCTATATGTCAGAGTTTAAGTGCAATGTTTTATGTATACAGTCATCATGACAGTTAAAAAGGCTATAAAGAAAAGCAATTATATAATTGCTTTAAAGAATTAAGTAGCACAGATAAAGGCTTTTAGAAACTACAGAACAGTTTTAATAATTATATCACCTGAAGTCAAGCTGCAAAATTATGTCCTAATTATTTGCAATGAGTAATTATCTATAAAGTTCTGAGCTTTAAAGATGTTATGAGAGTGTGGGGGAATTCTTTGATTTATTTTTTTTCCCACACACACTAAAACAATACCCCATCATTTTCTATTTTAGCAGTTTTCACAACTTAAACATTAAATTCTTATTGTTGCTTTCTGTTATATTAGTAGTGTGTGTTTTGCAATTCTAATCTTCACGTTTTTCTTTCTTTATCACCGAAGTAGGCCTTTTGAAGCCAGGGAATTTTTCATAGCAATATTGACAGTGTTCGCATTTGCATGATGACAGCCAAGGAATGGAGCAGTAATTTTTGAAATTGCAGAAGTATTTAGAACACTGATAAAAGCTGAAATATATTTTTGATGGATTGAAGTTAAGCATACATGATTTTTCCTGCTGTCAAAAGGCTCTGAATTTAGTGAATATTTGCCTGCTGTGAGAATGCAAGATTAACATCACAACCATCACCCGGGCACCCAAACCCTGCAATTTAATAGCTTTTTAGGTTCTTTCCTTTTTCTAAACAGCAATTAATCTCATTTTAGTACAATTTTCTCGTTTCTGAAGTCGCTCATTGAATCGCTGTTTTGTTCATATTTGGCTTCAGCTCCTCTGCATAGTCATTAAAGTCCCAATTAATGTCACCTTTAGCTGAAGAGTACTCATTTTTATTGAGAAAATGACAGTTGCTGCCATGAGTAGTGCAGTGTAATATACATTAATTGCCCTGTAACACTGGTAATTACGAGTTTTTCAAGCCTCTCAGTAAACTGTCATGCCTAGACAAGACTGTGCTAAAATAGATTACTCATTAGGGAGACCTGTCCTGTTTTCTGGTGGGTTCTTAGTGTTGGTTTAAAAAAAATCTTGAGTTTGAACAAATAGTTGCCAAAAGCAATTTCCTACAACAACATGTCTGTGTTCAGTTTTCCAGCCATCACTTAAGCCTGCGGTCAGCAAATAGACAGGATGCTGTGGACTCTAGAGATGTCAAGATTTTAGTGTTTATTTAGGTGAATCACAAGGATAATCTTAGCAATGTGAAATTCAGTGCTTAATATTGTTATTAAAGCTGCCTTTTCCAGGGTTGTGTTTGTAACAGGTCTACACTTTAGAAGAGCAGTCAGCATCATCAATATTTTATGCCCCAAAAGACTTTAGCACAGTACTATAGACTGTTTGGGGAGTTAGAATTACTAAATCTAGTCTCAGATAATTCTTACGTAGGAACATCAGGGATTACGTTGTAGATTATGTGGAATAATTATCAGAATTTTCAGGAGCTGTATGGCATTGCAAGATGTATATTTTTTTAAAATTAGAAAAAAATATGTGGAAATAATTTGCTTCACACTGCCACCCTCTCTTAAAATGAAGCTTTGACACATATATTGTTAGAAGACCCACCTGCTGATTGACTTGGGATATGGTGGGAAGCAAGTTCTTAATTTCAAAAGGAATGTTATTTCACTGCTTTCTTTTTCTGTCACTCTCATATTTTATGTTTGTTTTTAAGGACAAGATAGTGTCTTTTAAAGCTCGTTGAGGTACTGAACTGACAAAAGAAAATCTTTGTTTTATCTTTGTTATAACACCTGCTTGAGGCAATCTGCTCTTCCTTGCTCTTTCTAAATGAATTTTGTCACAGCCTTTCATATTCTTCTGTGGTGACGAGCTAATGAAAGTAGATAGTACAATTTGTGCTGACCAGGTAGCAACTGCCAGCATGCAGCTGAGGATAGTTTAAAAAAATAAATAAAATATAGTGTTATATCACAGATTTATCCATTACATGACATTAATAGTGAGAAACCTTGGTGTGTTTATCTATTTGTATTGGTGTGCATTTATCGAATTGTTTATGACAAGACTAATTGGGGTAATTGTAGACACTGAAATTACCTGTCAGCTATATGTAACCACACTCCCTTTCTTTCTGACAAATGATGACAACTGAGGGACCCCGTAGCATTACTCATGATGGCTTTTCGAGTGGTAATAAGGACAATAGGGGCCCTGGCTAATTTGACATGGACAGCCTTCACAACAAGAAGCCAGCTAAATGACTTGTCAGTAGGGGAAAGAAGTCAGAAAAGTAATGGAGTCCCCCATGGCGCTCTGACAGGGAGATGAGGCAATTTCAACAGAAAGTGAAAAGGCTTCAGTTTGTCAAGTATTTAGAACAATCAGAGAACAGCTAGAGGCTGGAACCTGACAATAAATTTGTGAACCATGGTAGCGGTTTCATATAGGTCAGTTATTTCATAATGGCTGTGAAGCTTTCAGAGGTTTCTGCTTTTGTAGCATACTTCACATCAGCCAACTGGTGCTTTGTCACCTTAAATTTGTGCTTCACTTTACACAGTAGGACTAATGGTTAAGGTTACAGAGGAACGGCAATGTAAGACAGCATGATCTGCAGACACCAATCTGTTGAAAAATAAACAAAAATTTAGACAGTAATACTGTGATTGCATCTATTACAAGCTAGCGGTGTTAACATGTTTTTTATGATTTTAGCGTGCACCCTTTTTATGGATAAGGGAAGTACTTTATTTCTCATGGACAAAACTAATATAAAACATAAGCCTCTGCTTCTATCCTTTCACCCTACTGTACACAGTTAAAATTTTTAAAGGTTCATTTCCTGCTTTTTGGTTTTGAAATGTATTCCAGTTCTACAGTTTTGACAACTATTGAGACACTGTTACTGATGGTACAAAAGGAGAATTTGTGAAATTATTTTTGAGTGCTCAGCAGGAGATGATTTTCTTAAGGATTTAAAAAAAAATCACAACCTTCCAGAATTAAATACTAGTTCTGTGTCTCACTGATAGGAGGTCTTTTTATCTGTGGCTTTGGGAGTCTGTTAGGTTAAGGTTGTTGGTTGTTTGGTTTTTTTTCATATCAATGGTGCTTACCTGTTTATTTGCACTGAGATAAAAAGTCAAAGTATGATTAAAGCATCATTTCAATACTGCACTGTACCTTCTGAATTCCAGATGCAGGCTTCTGAATTCTTTAAATGTGTTTATGGATGGAGCACAGATTTAGTGAGAAGTATCAACTTGTCCTTTTTGGCCATGATTGTTTTGTTAGAAAATAGGATTGAATATATTCATTTTAATGTTTTACTTAGATTCTGATTCCCTCTTTTTACCAAATATCCTGTTTCTTGCAGATTATAAAGTTAGCGCAGCAGCTGTTTGTTTTCTCTCTTGCATAAAGATCTTAGAATAGAACCTTTCTGTGCTATTTTTAAAAAATAAGTTTGCTTTATTGACACAGATCCTGCTCTCCACTTACATCCATTATGCTTTCCTCATTTTTTTTCGGAGTTATGCTCTTGCTCTTTGTTTTATCACTCAGATTTGAAGGAATCTTAATTTAGGCCAACCAGGAACTTCCCCTTGATTCTCAGTGTCTGAACTTATCTTGTGTCATAGTGATTTTGCCAAGAAAGTATCTTGGTAAGTTGAATGAGCTTGTCATTCTGCATGATGTGCCCTTGAATCAGAGGTTATTAAAACAACCTTACTAGGTGATCATTGAAACATGGTATGTCCACCTGAATCTTCTTTATTCTGGTTGCCTGTTGTACACATGTTCATGTAAGTTTGCCATATATTCTACCTAGTTATTTTCTAAGAAGCTTCTCTAATAGAACCAAAGAAATTATGAACATATGCTAAAACATCTATTAACACATGGCTCCATGGCTGATGTCACTGCCAAGGTTTTGGTTTTTTTGATAATGGGATGGCCTAAATGGCACCAGGCTGGCTGACATCAGATGGGATTCATCTTTCTCTAGGAGAAGAGAGGGTCTTTGCCGACAAGCTGATGGAGCTCATGGACAAAGCTTTCCCCTCTTATGATGGGGAAGGGCTTAAGATCAGGCTTGCCTGTGACAAGCTGTGCCAAGGTTAGAGGGATGAGGTGCTTGCCCTCTACAAGAGAAGTTACCCTGTAAATCAGAGATGCATTGAATACGAAGAGCTGTCTCTGAAGAATGACTACAAGCAGGTGAAAAGCTTATGGGTTAGAACCAGAGACCAAGGCAGCAAACAGAACCTCATGGTTGGTGTCTACTCCAATCAAGGCTGCCCAGTCAAGGGAAGGTTATTGATGAATCCTTCCTACTCCAGCTACAGAAGCATTGTGCTGGCTCTCATCCAGTTGGGGGACTTCAACGACCCTGACATCTACTGGAAAAGTAGCATGGCAAGCTGTAGGCAATCCAGGAGACTCTTGGAATGCATGGAGGATAACTTCTTGAGCCAGCTAATAGACAGCCCTACCAGAGAGGATGAGATAGTGATGGTCACCAGTGCAAGTGAGCTAATCAGGAACATCAAGATTGGAGACAGCTTGGGATAAAGTTATCATGCGCTGATTAAATTTGCGGTCCTGAGGAATATGGGTCAGGCAAAAAGTAAAGTCAGGACGGTGAATTTTTAGGAAGTCAAGCTTTCAGCTCTTCAGGGAGTTAGTCAATAGGACTCTAGGAAACTGCCTTTGGGGACAAGGGAGCAGAACAGAGTTGGCAGATCTTTAAGGATTCTTTCCATAGAGCACAAGATCTCTCCATCCCCAGGTGTAAGAAATCGGGCAAGAAAGACAAGAGACTGGCTTGGCTGAGTCAGGACCTGCTGGTCAAACTAAAGGATGAAGCAAATGCACAGGTAGTGGAAGCAGGTGCAGATATCCAGGGAAGTGTATAGGGATGCTACACAGTTTTGTAGGGATGAGGTCAGGAAGGCCAAAGTACAGTTGGAGCTGGAATTGGCAAGGGATATAAAAACTAATAAGAAGGGCTACTACAGGTATGTCAGTCAGAAAAGGAAGGTCAAAAAAAGTGTGTCTTAAAGAAAGTAGGGATAGTATTTCAGTGGTAACAGGAGTTTGGGAGACTCACAGTGTAGTGGCGATACCTTGATCTTCTAATCTTGCTCATAACACCTTTTATGTCTTTCCTTCAATAAGAGATTTCATTATGAAGTTTGATTTAGGAGATGTTTTCAGTGCTTTTATCACGTTTAGTTGTTCATCTTGGAGGAACAAGATTTCTTCATTTTTAAAATTTTGTTCAAGACAAATGCCTGTTTTATTTCCTACAAGAGATATTAGTACTTTGGATGACTGACAGAAGTTATGCCTTGTGGCAAGAAGCATATATTTGAGAAAAAATGAAGACAATTTCATTCTGATTGAGGAAATAGAAGAATATTTCATTATCCAGTGGATTAACTAAACATTATAAAAATCATAGGATTAAAAAAGTCATGACAAGATATTCTTTATAAAAGTTGTATCTAGACTAGATAATAGTTGTAACAACTTGAAATCAATAATTTTCCTCTTCAATAAAAGTAAAAGGGAAAACGCTGAGGAAGTTCTGAAAGGCATTAAATAAATAAATCAAGGTTTTGCATTGAATTTGAGTGGAGTAATGGAGACTATTTTCCATTACCAGACCTTTGAATACTTGTCAAGATTCTGTGTTGCTATGTACTTATGACTTTTCATAAATATTGTCATTATATAATGGTGCATTGGCCTACTGTTAGTATTTTCAAAAATGTAATATAAAATCAGTGAAGAATTAATTTTTTTTTTCTGACTAAAGTATAACCAATACAGCCAATGACAATCTCAATTCCTGCAATGAATATCCCTGGAATAGAAATGCAGAACGAAATCATTTATGCCAAAACTGCAAACAGATCTTTGCATATCAACTGTATTTCTAATTCAGCAGATATTGCTGCATGGGCTTAGGGGATGTGCATAGTTCTGAGTTTCCTTAAATGTAAAATCTTCTGCAAATGTAAAACCCTTTCCACCTATAGTCTGCCCATTACTTTGAATTAATCAAATTATAGTGAATAATAACAGATTTTCATTCTCATGACTACTAAATCAGATTTTTTTTTTTAAGTTGACAGCCATTAGGGAAATGTCCTGCTCTGTCCTATTCCTTTATTAAATTGTAGAAGGAAATGTTTTTACAGAAGTACAATACCATGTTCAATTTGTAAATTCAGAGCTCCCTTATACAAAAAAAAAAAGTTTAAGAACTTTTATACTGTGTAATTCTAACTGCCCATTCTACATTCTTGCAATGTATTTATTTATTTTATTCCAAGGAAGCAGTCACTCCTTGTGTCATTACAGGTATAAATAAGTGATGCAAAATCTGGGACAGTATATAGGTTGAAATATAAGCAGCTTTACACAGAGAAGAGGTAAATATGTTTAGATATGATTAAACTGCATGTAACCAATGCTTTGTATGTTTTCACTAACAGTTTTAATTGCAAAAGAAATACAAATTATGTGAAGTGCATTTCCTTAATATGTAGTCTTAATATCCTCTAAGCCATCTATTCCAATAAGTATAATAACTTTAATTTGCTTTCTCAGCATATGCTTTTCTTTCTCTGAAAACTAAGGAAATAGGTTGTCTACGAATTTAATAGACACTGACACTCTAAAATCAGGAGAAGCATCTTCCAGATAGAAGGAGAAAACAACAGAAGTCACTTTTTTTGTCTGGTCCTCCAGAACAAGAAGGAGATGAAGTCAGCATGTTCCATGCTTAGATATGAAAAAGAGATACAGTCTTTTTTTTAATGGAAGTTACTTTAACTGTTCTACTTCCCCTTTTTAGTTTCTTTAACCTAGCAGTGTCATCTTTGGCTAATCCAAGCTGAGCAATTTATTTCCTAATCAAGTTTCCATCTAAGTCTCAAAACTAGAAATGCAAGTGATAAGTATATGTGTGCCAAAAATATAGTCAGCTAGTTACTTTATAGGTAGTTGAGATGGAAGAAATATATATATATATATATATATATATATATATATATAATGTAGATACAGTTATTGGTAGGGCATAATTGTAAAATAATCGTATATAATCTTCACACTTAGTAAGTGAAAATCAGCATGGGTGTTACAAGCATCATTTCTTTATTACCAAATGTAAAATCTCAATACTGACCTGAGATAGTGGTAAGTTTCCCTGTCAGTTTTACTGCACACTTGATCATTCCATAACAGCCAAAAAGGGTGGATGCATTATGGCTCATACACAGTTCAGATTCATATGATATGTCTAGAGTCACATGTAAGTACCAGTAGAAGGTGGAATGAAATAAATTAATCTTGTTAAATAGGGCATATATGAAAAGTCTATCCTAGTTACTGTATATAGGATTAAACTGTCATTCCAGCAGCTGGCAAAGCTTGTTAATCTAATACTTAGAAATAATCAATACAGGTATTAGTGTAAATAATCAACTGCATTTAGAAGTATTATTGATAACCAAAATGCCATTTGCTATTTTTATTTGGTTTTATTGTATTTAGATTGTAATTTAACTACCATCTAATTAGTTTTAACTTAGCTCAATTGGAAGTAGCAAAACCTACTTATCTAATAAGTGACACATGTCATAAAGAAACATACAACCTCCTTATTTCCTCTCGGTCAGTCACGCATGAACTAGTGAACTGAATTTTTGTTTCCCTACTTTTTTGAAGGAAACCAATGCAATTGAATTTGTCCTTTCCCCCTTCCCAAATCAAAACACAGAGACAAGCTTTTTTCCCCCCTAGCTGTATTCTTAACTGTTAAAATATCCTAAAGCACTTGATCACATTGCATTTTAATTTCCAAGTCATGTGTTGTATTAGTGAAGTGCACATGTTCCTGATTTGAGCTGAAAATTCTCAGTCTGTTTAGCAGAACACTAGGCTGGCACAAACAAGGTCCTTGCTAGGTCAAAGGCCTGAAGTTGACATCTTTCTTAAATCTTACTTTCATGAAAACGTGAGAAGCACAGGTCAGGGCAACTAGCTGATGGCATTGCCTCTTACAACTGCTGATTAGATTAGCTCAACATTTATCAGCTACACAGATTCTAACACTTAACCTTTTAACTGAAGAGTTTTGATGTATCCTTATTTTTTAATGAGGGTATTATTGTCCCAAAGTGTCCCTTAAAGCTAAAGGTTTCTTCTCCCATTTAACTGACTAACAGGTTTTAAACACCTTATAATTCAAAGTGTGGTGTTTATAATTGTGCTTTGTTTTGGGAGTAAAGATTGAGTAATTTTACTCTGGAACAGTGTTTTGCTAAGTAGTATTATTTTATCTGTTCAGTTCTAAGATTTTAATTATATCTGTTCCATTTACCTGGATTTTAAGATATAATTTATACTTGGCTTGAGTGCTAGTTGTTTTTTATTCTAAATCATTAACTGACAAATATTTACAATTGGAGTTCTTCTAAGAAAGTATGCAGTAAGTTTCTTCTATGGATTTACCTGATTATCTGTTACTCATTCTGAGTATGGACCCTTAATCACCTGAGTTTTGAAAACTAATTCACATCTTTACAAGAAGCAAAGTTGCCCATGATTCCACATCTAGCAGTCTAGATTCAAAGTTTTCCTTCTCTATTGGAATCTGGGGGCTAAAAGCGTTATATTTTGTCAGTTACAAGTGTGGGCATTACAAAGCGCTGCAACAAGTACTGTCACCAGAGACCTGAGCTAATCCTGAATTTACAGATTGATTGGAATACTTGCAGCTCTTGCTGTGAGAAACCAGCGGATAGGTAGCAAACTACCATGATCATGGCAAATGCAAGATTATACAATTTCGGTGTAGGCAACACTGAGATCTCAGTGCCATACTGAGGTGATCTGCAGATAGCTGGGGACTGTAGGCACTACTGGTCTGTGTTGGGGTCTTCCAAGTCTCCAGAATGGCTGGAACAGATTGCTGCAGTGGCAAACCATGACTTAACACTTGGGATATCAATACCCTACATATAAAGAAAACTGAAATAACACTGTGAGTATTCTCTAGTATAGTGTCTACAAATGATATACTATCAACAAGAGGAAATAAAAGCAGTTGATCACAAGAAGTTTTTCCATAAGACTTTTACCTGGGAATGTTTCTGTTAGGTAGTAACATTAACTAACTTTTGTCCACTGTGGTTTAGTTTTGTAAATCCTGACAGCCAGTTATTGAGCAGCTGGGGCAGAGAACTTATTTACTGCCCTTTGACTCCAGATTCAAGAGTCCGAGTTAGATATGAGGGACTTGATTAGCATATGAGTGGGTGTGACCACATTTATGAAACTGAAAACATACTGTTAGTAATAAAGAGGACTATCAGTGGGCTAGAATAGTATCTGCTGCTTCTCCTACTTAAAAAGAAGTATAAAAAACCCATTATGAATAATTACTGTCTCATTACTTTCTAAATATCTGGAATGAGAATTTCCACAATAGGAGGGAGGCCCAATTCAGTAAAAGGTTGATTTAGGGTGTAGGTCTTTTTCATTACTAGCAACATTCTTGTTAATGTTAATGTGATATCAGTAAAGAGAGAGTCAACACTCATGAAAGTGAATTAGAAAATGTACTGTGTGATTTCTGTTTTGAAAAATTGAGTTTGAAAATGGGACAGAGAACACTCGTGTTTCCTGGAAATGAAAAAAAAAGTGAGGAGAAATTTCTGTTTAAGTGCTTCTGATTTCTTAAAACCAGCTTGAGAAGTAGCAATATTTTCAGTCTTGTCTTCACTTGCCTCTAGGCTGTGCACTTCAGCTCCATGCCCTAACTCCAGCCTGAGTATTTCATGGCAGAATGTTCTTGTTATGGTCCCACTAGTAAAATCAGTGATCTTAGACCAGGATTCGAACATCTGGGGATGGAAGGGTAGCCTCATAGAAGTAACTGAACAGATCAAGATGCAACTTAATACCAAACTTAAAAATTTCATTGATCTGGAAGAGAAACAGCAGAAGAGGGACTTGCATTTTTTATTAGTGAGTCTCATGTTATCTAGTCATATGTCAAAAATTTATTGTCCTGCTTAAATTAACCCTTTAATATAGCCAGAGGACTTCAAAATTGAATTATTTTGAATGAGTTGTGTTATTCAAAGCAAACTTAGTTTCCTGAAAGCATTGTTTCCTAAAATTTAGTTGCATGGGCTCTAGAAGGTGTTGAGACTTAGCACTTATTGCAGTCTCACTGTAGACTACAAAGTCAATTTGAATATCATTTATTGTAATTGAAAGTGGTTATTTTATTGTTAGCAAGTAAAATGCAAAACAGACAACATGTTTAGGTTTAGTCAAATTGTGGTTAGTGGCAATTAATATCCTGTTATCTAAATAAATGGAAGTAGTTTGAAGCTGCCCTGATCCTGGAAATTAATAATCTTGTTCTATGAAAACACATTCAGTATGATGAAAGCTGGGTTTAAAAAATATGGATGTATTCTGTAACTCAGATAAAATGGTGGATCTTGGTTGTTGCAACTGGAGCTATCTAGTGTAGTTTCAAAACGCAAAGTGCAATGGTAAAAAAAAAAAAAGATAATAATTGGCTTCTATAAGCTAATATTACTGATGGTGAAGGGTCTGCAGAGCAAGTCATATGAGGAGCAACTGAGGTCACTTGGCTTGTTCAACCTGGAGAAGAGGAGACTGAGGGGAGATGTCATTGTAGTTACAACTTCCTCACGAAGGAAAGAGGAAGGGCAGGCACTGATCTCTTCTCTGTGGTGACCAGTGATAGAACCGAGGGAATGGCCTGAAATTGTGTCAGGGGAGATTTAGGCTGGATATTAGGAAAAGGTTCTTCAGCCACAGAGTGGTTGGGCACTGTAACAGGCTCTCCAGGGAAGGCACCAAGCCTGGCAGAGTTCAGGAAACATTTGGCATGGGATGATCCGTGTTTAAATGTATATGATTTAGAAGATACTGAACAGTCTTATACTTTACTCATTAAAGTGACTGAAGTGTTATCCTCCAAATTGAGCAGTTTAGGTGATCAGTCACTTTCAGTAGAAGAAAAAAAGTGCAGTCTGCAGCATATCATCTTATTTGTCCTAATATATCCAAGAGCAAGTGGGCTAAATATGAGCAAATGCACTGGTTTTCTCAAGGTACATCAGTGATTAAACAGCTAGGAGAAAGCTCTTTAAGCTTAAGGATAGTAATAGCACACAAAAAATATTTCTAACCATTGATTAAATCAGACTAATGAATTAAAAGTTTTGGCCAGGAGAGTAATAAACTCCTAAACTTCCAGTTTTCTAAACTGACTAGTGAATGCAAGAAACTATTTTGCAATGAACATCATTCAGTGTAGCAAATGTAAAGTATGTTTGTTTTTTTGCCAAGCTATAACTGTAATACCAAAATACCCATTTTAACAGCACTTTTTATATTTTATTTATTCTTAAAAGTCAGTCATTCAGAAAATATGCAACTTTCTCCGTACACAACTCAACGTCTTCCTAAATTCAGTTTGTTCTGTAATAAAAGTTGTGTTACAATATTCATGTTGATTCTGCACATAAATAACTTGTACGATCTGTTCCGTTTACAAAACAAAAATAAAAATAGACCCCAAAACAAATATTCACATTCCTTTTATATATTGTATTGAAGTCCTGATGAAACTAATTCTAAAAAGAAAGCATTTGCCCTCGTGGAAATCTGGTAAATCCTGTGAAACTATAATGAAAAGCAGTCACACTTAGCTCTGAAAAGGGCAAATTGTCCCTATTTATCCTATGCTTTTCCTTAATCACTTTAATAAATTTACACTTTGAATTTATTCAGAGGGGTGTGGGGGAATGGAGAAACAAACCTTATTTCTTTTAACACAGGTTGTCCAGAAGGTGAACTGTATGGATTAGAAAGCAGCAGTGATGCACAGAATTGATCATAATCAAATCTCACTACATTTGCCTTGTCATGAGGAAAAACAAAATTTAACCAAGATTACTTTAACATAGGTCATCCCATTATGAGCATACTCTCTCTCACCTATATATTCATGTGTATGTAAGCATTTCTATAAATATGCCCCTTTTTTTGTTACTACAACAATATATAAATCATCAGGTTGGGGCTATCTCTGAGTTTATTCCCCAGGAATCTTTTCATCTATCATCTATAAACAACTTTAAGTTAAAAGATAGGACAGATAATTGGAAAATAGTATTACATTGAAGTTGTCTGGCTGAAAATGTATCATTTTTTATGAAGCTTACCTCCAGTCTTGGGTTGGTTTTGTTTTGTTTTACCATTTGTCTGTTTTCCACTTTTTGGTTTTGGATTGTTTTAATATATAGATCAACCTTGCTCTTTTAGAGGTCTAAAAGTGGATAGCGTGGAGATCAGATTGACTACTAATTTTTGGTGTCTTTTAACATACCCTGTCAGCTGAGCCATTAGAGTTCAGCCATTACAGCAGACCTCTCAGAAGATACATGCATGCCTGAGAGTAGTAACAAAGATAAGCAAGTACTAAAAATCTGAAAAGCTTCATCAAGACTGCAGTGGAGATAAAGTCATTTCTGCCAAAACATTCCTTTTGGTTATCAGATATTGAAATTACCTGTTTCTTTGATTTCTTATACTACTTTTCTTTCCTTAACTGAAAAATAATCATTGACACTCCAGAAAATTTGTTGAAGAATTTTTTTGTTGGCTGTTGGGGCAGTTTTGGACAGAGAACAAAGTTTTCATAAGTTTCAATGTTTCTGCTATAAAAATCAAACTGAAATGTCTGCTTCAGTCCAGCTGAGAATATATCAATTATTTGGGTGAACTTGAAATTTTGTCTTTCATGTCATTTTTAGTAAAGCAATAACTGCAGTCCTGCAATGCTCTGTGTTCAGTGTGGATAGCTGTTGTGACTGGAGAATCATATCTCCTCCTCCACTCTTTTATAGTACTTCATTAGAGTTGAGGAAGTGTAACCACATTCCAACTTGTTAAAAGAAAAGGGAGAGAGGTGTGAGGGATGCCATTTCATTCTGAAATATGCTTCAGCAAACTAAAATAAAAAATTTCTTCTTCAAAAATCTCAAGTGTTTCATCAGATCAAAAATGACTAAATTTTAATGTTGCTATATCAAAACATAGTTGAGTTTTTTTGTTGTGGTAACCCCTGCATTTTAAGTCAAATGTCAAATCAAATGTTACAGCTTGAGTTTCTAGATTTTACTAAGCTAAATAGTGAGTGGTACATTCTGCATTGCTTTTCTGGTGTCCAAACAGTTGGGAATAACACCTGGAAAAGTAACTCCCTGGGACCAAGCTGAGTTTTGAGAGCATTACAACAGAGTTTTGTTAGAAAAAGTACCACCTGAGAGATCCACCTGAGATCACCAAGTCACTGATAACTAACTATAAAGAGGCATCTAATGGAATCTCTGACTTCTTAGTCAGAAAGACCAATAATCCTCAGATGTGATTAGTAATTGCAATTTTTTTTTAGGTCTGAAAGCATCTTTTTTTCTTCTGTCAAATTTCTGGAAGTGCAGTACAAAGAAGCATTCATTACCTACTGTTAAATCTGATTCTGACAAGTCATGCATTGCACATATAGTTAATGATCAACTATTATTTAGTAATTCTGTATCATTTTGTTTGTATCTCATCCCATTTCTGGTATTGATGCCAAATTGTGATATAGAAGACAAATACACTTGCTGATCAATAAGTAAAATATGTGCTGATATAATCAAAAAGGCATAAGAACAGAGGATCCATTAAGTACAGATCATAATGTATGCCAGAAATTAAAATAACTGTGAGATGCTTTATTGTCATGAGAGATTTCAGTGCATCTCTTTACCTTCCATTCACATAAGGGAACCATGAATGAGATGGAATGCTTTAAAACAGGGGAAAATCTGAAATAGTAAAGAAGATTATATATCGAGAAAAGAGATATTTTTGTCCATTCATATTTTTTCTTCTTTTTGAACTATTCCAAAAATTCCCTTGTCATCATGCTGGTCACCTTGCTTTTTCACGTTGCATCCTGTGAGCTGTGAGTTGACTGTCTTTGCTTTAATGGCCAGAGCATTATTTATGAGGTACATTTTCTTCAATTGTATTTGGAAGGTCCCTATCATACAGTCCAATGCCTGCAACTCCTGATTGAATGGTCAATATTTCTTTATTTGTGTATGTTTTAGTGAGGTAATGGAAACCATTTTGCCCTCCACATGTTGTGAAAAAATACCACGTTGTATAAACAGCGCTGTGTAATACATGTGTGTGTGTGCACAACATCCTTAATGTTTATTTACTATTTTTTAAAGATACCATCTACTTTAATAGTTTTATTTTAAACCCATAAAGACAGGGAATTATTGGAGTTATTTGCCTATCCTTAGTATAGTCATTGAATTATTATATCTAGGCACAAAGTGGCAAGTAAAGATTTTTAGTCTGATCTCTGAATTTCTTTATATCTGTGTTTGTCAAACCCTTAACAATACCCCAAGTCCAGGGGCTGGGAGGCTGTGGTTAATTTAGACTAATGCACAACAAAGCTTTTACAGTAGTGCTATTTCTTTTATTGCATTGTAGTGGAATTATATTTTTAAACCAGGCAAACTATTGATGCTTTTATTGAATGGAATAATTTAATATACAAATATTTTAGTCTGTTGACATTTCATCATCGAATAACAGTAAACATAATACACATTTCCTATAAGACCATTCTTGAGCACCAAATATTTACCCCTCGCTTACTCTGAAGGTGGTATTGGTGGATGAGAGACTGGGCATGAGCTTGCAATGTGCACTTGCAGCCCAGAAACCAGTTGTATCCTGGGCTGCATCTAAAGCAGTGTGGCCAGCAGGTTGTGGGAGGGGATTCTGCCCCCCTAAGCCACTCTGGTGAGACCCCACCTGGAGTGCCACATTCAGCTCTGTCCCCAACACAAGAGGGACACGGACCTGTTGGAGCAACTCCAGAGAAGGGTCACCAAGATGATTAGAGGGATGGATCACCTCTCCTATGAGGAAAGGCTGAGAGAATTGGGATTGTTCATCCTGGAAAAGAGAAGGCTTTGGGGTGATCTAATTGCAGCCTTCCAGTACCTGAGAGGAGCCTACAGGAAAGATGGAGGGTGACTATTGAGCATGTAGTTGACAGGACAAGGAGGAATGGATTCAAACTGAAAAAGTAGGCTTAGATTAGATATTAGGGAGTTCTTTACTGTGAGGGTGGTGAGGCACTGGAACAGATTGCCCAGAGATCTTGTGAATGCCCCATTCTTGGAAGTGTTCAAGGCCAGGTTGCATGGGGCTTTGAGCAACCTGGTCTAGTGAGAAGTGTCCCTGCACATGGCAGGGGGGTTGAACTGGATGACCTTTAAGGTCCCTTCCAACCTAAACCATTCTATGATTCTATGATTGTAATAACTACTCTATGGGCAAAACATGAAAAAAAATGTTTAAAGTGATCTTGTAAACATAGAGTAATAAGTCTGAAATATCCCCAAACAAATTTGGTCTCTACTTCCAAATTCATTGTTTTCATTTTAGTAATGAAAAAACCTAAACTATCAAGCTTCCCTCCCTGACAATCTGTTAAAATTATTTATTAGAATCTAATAAGTATAGAATGGTAGAAATGTAAAATTTAAAGTTAAGTATTTAATTTATCTATAAGTTAGTCCAACATGATAATTACTGATTTTTTCAGATTCATCTGGAAACATAGGATTTACAAAAGGTAAAGGATTTTCAAAGGTGTTTTAATGTTAAAAATAAAAATATTTATTGTCAATTGAGAGCTTCATATTTAAATTCACCCTTCTGATAATAAACTAAAATTGTTGAGTTTGTTTCTCTTGGATTTTGGAAAAATCCTAAGAATATGTAATATCCTAAGAATATGTAATATTTCACTAAGCTCTGGATACAAAATCAGGATAGATGGTTGCTGGCTCCTTACATAACTTATCTTAGACCATTTATATTTCTGAAATTTTGTGAACATTTAGGTGCCATTATTTGGTATCTCTTTATTTATTGTCAGTCTGTTGCAAGTTTGTTGGCAAGTACCAGTTAATGCTGAATGAGGACAATGGCTTAACTCTCTGCTTTTCTAACATCGTGCATTTTGGATTTTTATTCTAATTTTTGTCCAAATATTTCACACCACACCTCTGCTTCATATATCCTTCTACATTTTCTAAAGACTAAATCTACCATGACAGTGTGTCATTTTCATCTCTCATGCTTCTTATTTTTTTAATTATTCCAAAAACAGTGTAATGAAAAGGATTCTTGCTAAAAGCAGCATCTGGAAGTAGATAGAGGTGGTTCTTTCTTCACACTTTGAATCTAATATCTGACACTTTATGGCTCATCCTTACAATAAATATTTTTTTTCTCTAAGTGGCTGGACAGATAAGACAAAGGAATTGAGTGTATACTTTCTTCTGGAATAGTTGCCGTCTTTTTTTCTCATTCAGTTGGTAGGTGACTGTAAAGAAAATTACCACTGTGTGTGTCTCTGTAATTCAGTTTTAGATATGCTGAAGCATAAATTCATTTGCTGTACAAACACAAAGTTAAGAACTGTAATAAAGTGTGTGCATAAAATGGGGGTTTTGCTGTCACATTTGATTCAGTTGCTATTGCTTTGTTCTGTTTTACTGTTAAGTTTAGCTCTATTTGTAAGCAAAAAATGTTCAGCCCATTTTTACTGCAGGCAAGTTTGTGGTAAGCGGTGTACTCCACCTGTCACCTTTAACTCTGCCAGGAAGTTGGTTTACAAGCACAACTTCTCCACTGAGAATTTTGTGCCTTCACTTACCATTAGATTTGTTGTGTGCTTTATGAACTGTAGCATCCACACTGATTCTGCTTCACCAGGTGGGTCAGGGGTGATGAGATGGTCACCTGGTCCCAGGAACCTTTTATGAGCTATATACATTACAACCAGAACCCTAAGAAGAATCCATAAATTAAATTTAAAAAAATGGGGTGGGATGGAGGGTGTGACTGGCATAGGTATTGCTTACAGATAATAAAATATTTTTCTCCTTAAAAACTGGGACAGGGAATTAGTAATGGAGCTAATACTCAGAATTCTGAGGTTTTGTGGTTGTTTCATTTCTTTCAGTGTATCTTTGATTGTTCACTTTGCTTTAGGCTTGAACATTAGACAGGAGCTATGTCTTTAGGCAAATAAATATGATTCAGATTCATATTGCTCATTTGAAAAGGAGATTTCCTTTTAATCTTACCTTTTTTTAAACACTTTATTTTCCTGCTTTCTGGATAACTTTAGTATCTTTTTTTATAAATACAGGTTATATTATGCAGATATTTGTCTTTGTTCGTCAGGTAGGGAAAAACATTTGGGTCTGTGTTTAATTTTGTTAGCAGTGGTGATACCATTTCAAATGGCTTGAGAGAGCATTTTGTGTTACTAGGCTTTTGTACTACATTTAGAAATGTGTAAGGTTTTCTCACTGTGTCTAGTCCCCAGCTGTGATAAACACTGTGTCTTCTAACCTGTTTATTGAACTCACCAAGTGTGATTTTAAAATCATTTCAAGTGTTTTGATCCCACTACCCTCACTGGAAGTTTTTTCTAGACCCAGCACATTGGTCTCCCTGGTGGATGGAGGACAATTACACCTCTCCTCAGCCTTTGCTCTCCTAGACTGGAAAGACCAAACTCATCTAGTTGGTCTATGAACAACTAACTGTTCTTTTTGCTGGACATTGCAGTAGCCTTGCTCCATATCTAGCGGTTATATGTCTTTCTTGAATGACCTGTCTATGGTTTCCAGATGAGGACTAAGCAAGTATTTAGGGGAATACAGTATTTCTAGATTTTTAGTGAAAATCTCTCTCTTCATCTCAGGATTATTTTACCCTTTCCTTAGCTGCATCACTTTGTGTCCCTTTACTGATCAGCTGTTAGAGAGATTGATTCCTTTTTCCTCTGGTAAAGCAAAGGGAAATATAATTTCTTTATCGCAGGCTTTATGTGTAGGTTTTGAAATGAACTGTAGCAATATGTTGGGCATGTTACTGTTAAACTGCAGATCTTGTACAAAAGTCAGAATAGTTACCTGCAGTAAAAAAGTAGATAACTTAAACAATGACTAATAAATGTTTGGTTTAGTTTCTGGATCTTTACTGTTTAAGACAACAAATGTTCTTAGATTGGTTGTGGCTGCCAGACAGAGATATCAAAAAGTTAAAACTTTACTTGCACCACATCTGCTCTTTTATTAGATTTTTTTTTTAATTTAGATTTATTATACTTTTTTATTAGACACAGGGAAGAATAACCCATGGACCAGCACAGGCTGAGGACCTACCTGCTGGAAAGCAGCTCTGAAGGGCCTGGGGATCCTGGTGAACAACAAGCTGTCCATGAGCCAGCAGTGTGCCCTTGTGGCCAAGAAGGCCATTGGGGTGCCTTAGGAAGAGCACTGCCATCAGGCTGAGGGAGGTGATCCTGCCCCTCTGCTGAGCCCTAGTGAGGTGCATCTGGAGTGCTGTGTCCAGTTCTGGGCTTCTCAGAGCAAGAGAGACATGGAGCTCCTGGAGCGAGTCCAGCAGATGGCCACAAAGATGATTAAGGCACTCTTAATGAGATGATTAAGGGAGCACCTCTCTTATGAGGAAAGGCTGAGGGAGCTGGACCTGTTCAGCTCAAGAAGAGAAGGCTGAGAGGGATCAATGTCTCTAAGTATGTGAAGGGAGGATGTCAGGAGGTTGGAGTCAGGCTTTTAGTTGTGCTGAGCAACAGGACAAGAGGCAACAGATAGAAACTGATGCACAGGAAGTTCCACCTGAATATGAGGAAGAACTTCTTTACTGTGCAGTAAAGAAGAACAGGAACAGGTTGCCCAGAGAGGTTGTGGAGTCTTCCTCACTGGAGATATTCAAGAACCTGCTGGATGCAATCCTGTGCAATGTCCTCTAGGATGACCCTTCTTGAGATGGGAGATTGGATCAGATGGCCCACTGTGACCCCTTCCAACCTTACCCATTCTGTGATTTATTTTTTTTTTAATTGTGTATTTACACAGTAGCAATCCAAATATAGTATCTGGTTTGGGTTTGGGTTTTTTTCGTTTTCTAAAAAGTGGAATGCACTTTGGTTTCCTCTAACATAAATATTAGAGAATCTCACAACTTCTGCAGTATATAAGTAAGATATTCTGCAAGTGCACAATTTTCCTTAAATGCCCATGGGGGAAAAAAATCTATCAGGTTTTATTCACAGTTTTTTATAGTCATGGGACAGACTTTTCTGCAAAGTAAACCAATCTGAAAGCATTCGGATTATTTTACCCACACTGATGACATGTTTCTGCTTATGTTACCTCACAGCATGTCACAAGACATCACTACATGCTACTGAGTTATATTTCATTTATTCCAGAATCTCATCAAATCACTTCAGTATAAGTATATAAAAAATTAAAAAATCACTCAGTACCGCAAAGCTCTTTAAAGTTAGATTTCCATAAATTTGCACAGTACTAAATATTGGCAGTGTTAATCAAATGAGATCAAGTAAGTACATTAAAGTGGAAACATTACTTAAGCAAATAGAAGCTGTTCTATACTGTTCTATAACATTTCTATCTTTTTTAATGTGGTCTGACTTGATTTTTTTTTAATTAAATAATGCTTCAAAAGTGCCTGTAGGTAAACAAGAAATCATAAATTAATTCTTAATTCTTATTTTTGCTGGTTCAGCTGGAATTAAAGTTCTCCTAATCTCCTGAATTTACCGTTTTTCTGCTGTTGCCATAGTGAAATCAGGTAGAGCAGGCAAAGCTGTACTTTTTCTTCTCTTTGAACTTAACTAAAAATAATGCTTAATCTATTGGTATGGCTTTAGAAATAGCTTTTAAAAATGTTAATGTGGATTTAGCAGCTGTGGAACTGAGAGATATTCTGGTCTCAAACTGGAAGTCCTTTTTACCCTCAGCAAAAATGCAGTACCTTTGCAAGTTTTCCTTTAGCAGTTCATCCTGGTGCTTTAGGCCTAGGGATCTTGAAGGAAAAAAAATGGATATGCCTGCATCGATTTATACGTCTTGCTGTCAGGTACTTCTGAGCAGGGAAGGAGTTTGGTAAGCTGGTTTTTGTGACTGGGCAGCTTGTTTTTGTAACCAGGGCAGAACATACCATACTATTTCAAGTGGTAGTCAGTTTGCCTCTCTGTAACCTGATGGAAATAGCTTTGTCACTGGGGAATTCTGCATAGCAGACTTGGTACTGAAAAGGTCCAAATCCCACTGAGGATTCATCTCATTCTTCAGGAAGATGATACCAGACTTAGGTGTATTTGTATGTAGTATGTAATTGAGGTGTAGTAGTCTGTTGTATACATGCCTACCTCCAAGTCAATTCACTTACTTCAAACTGTGTCAAAGTTACTTCGAGTGTAGAAATATTGATTTGTAAAAAGGGTGATACCTCAAAGATACAGAAAGACACTTTGAAATCTTTGGCAAAAGTCAGTAGTTGGTATGGAGATATCCTAGAAGTAGAAGGAAATAGTTGAAATTGCTTAAGTGTTCACTGACTGTTTAATGAGGCGTAGATGTTCTCTCTTCCGTCTTACTTATTGGCTGTATTTTCCTCTTTTTTGAGTGTGTTTTTGGGGTTTAATTAGGGAGTGGGGTTATGCCTTCCAGCTAACGATGGTCTTAGCTTGACCAGACAGGAAGATCCCGCAACTCCCCCCCTTTATTGCAAGAGTGCTATAAACTGAGGGGACTGACAAGAAAAATATCTTAAGTATCTTTTATTGTCTATATTGGTCTTCCATTACTTGGTTCAAGTTGAAGGTGTCATTCACATCTTCAACATATTTAGTGTTCAGTGCTGAGGTTGGAGCAGATGGAAACCTTATGTCAGCACCTCTCCTTAAGCTGCATTATGGCTTTTCCTGTCAAGTGGATTTCTGTGAGAGACAGCTTTCTTGAGAGGTTTCTGTCAGAGTACAGCAACCATGGAATTTAGGAACCATTTTTAACCACCTTTCTTCATTACATTTTGAATGCGTGGCGTGCTATGACATTGCAATCACAAATACAGGGAGAATACTAGAAAATAAGCACTTTAAATAAAAAAAATAAAAAAAATAAAAAAACAACTCCTTGCAATTTTTGGCTGATAAGGGAAAGGGAAAGACAGCTGCTTACAACAGATACTAATCTTATCAGTTAATGTACTTACTCTGAGCTTTTAGGCAGTGTAAGAACCGAAAAACAACAAAGTGGCTGTGCTCAAGTGGAAGTTAACCAAGTCTCAGAAGGTTTAGTACAACTGGTTGTTCATGATGTTCCAAGCTGGTTACTTAAATTTAATTTGTCTTTGGAGGGAAAAGTTGTGTTTATTTTTCTTCTTGTTGTTGCTTTTATTTTCTGTTAGTTTTGCTTTTGTCTTAAAGAGGTCAGGAATTGAACAGGAATAGCAGCTCAATAACTCACACTTTTTCTGTTTTGTTTAAAATGAGACTGCTAGTGCTGTTTGTGATGCCCTTGGAAGGCTGTCAGTCAACAATGTTCCTTTATCTAGCAATCTAGCAATTGCAGGACAAAGAATTAAAAACAAAAGAAAGAAAGAAAGAAAAAGAAAGAAAGAAAGAAAGAAAGAAAACACAGGAATATGTAGTCCAACTTGTCTTTGACTATTTCCAACATGTAGTTGTATGAGGGAAAATGTTAATACTATGCTATTTTGTCATGTTGCAGACTTCTGCCTCGGGTGTTATCAGACATGGATGGTAATATGTCACTGGCTAACTTGACTAATCTGCTGTTGCTTTTAAACCTTCACAAGCAATAGCATTTTCCTCTGATTCTTTCTTTCCCTCCTTCTGGTCTCACTTATGTGGCCATGTACATTTTTATATCTTCCTTTTGAACAGACTTCTGTACCTTGATGGTGATGCCAGAAAGGTTCGGTGTATAGTAAGCAAAGAAAGCCGAAGTTAAATTGTTTCTAGTGTTAGTATGGACATAAATTCTAGTATGGACATAAATTCTAGTGTCAGTATGTAAATAAATCCAAATAGCATTAATTTTTCAGAAAGTGCATGCAGTAGAGCTCTGTGTGCATGTGTGTTTTTGTGTTTGTAAGTAATGGAGACAGAAGGCAAAAAAGGGAAATAGATTTCTTTGCACATCCCCAGTTATGCACTTATTTCACCCACTAATAAATGAATGGTTCTACACATTGCCTTGGTTGTCTCCTAAAGTCTCTGGAACAGTCTCCAGCTTTCACCATGTGAAAATATCTCTTCTGGGAGACTGGATATTTTGCAGGTGAAACTTAAGACTCAAGTATCTCAGGGCACACTCCTTTTCTAAATAACAACTAAACCCCAAGTTATTTTCAAATATGAAGTGGGGCAGGACCAACTCAGATTGAACAGACACTGGGTATATGAATCAAATTGAGAGACAAGGTAAAGAGCCTCAGACGTTAGAAATAAGTGAGTGCCAGGTACAAGTAAAGTTTGCCAGTGAATTACAAAGGCAACAGGAATATTCAAGGTCAGAGGAAGTGTTTACTTTCGTTCTGGGTGGGCACCAGGTTCCACAGTAATAGGCAGCAGACATATCACTTCCTTTTTCAACTGTTCCCTGCTTAATACGGATAGGTGACTTACATTTTGAGAGAGAGTAAATTTAAGTATAACATCACACGTAAAATGTCAATTATACACAATAGTGTGTTTGGTAGTTAACTGCTAAGCAACATTGTGTGGAGATACTCAGTGTGATTTACTATCCAGTCTTGGACTAATTCCCTGGTCTGGAAAGTTGGAAGCACAGATGAGCTGTCCTTCATTTGTTAATCATCTGTTACATTGGGGTTTTTTATTGTATATTTGTGTGTAAGGATTTTGAGATACAGAATTGTCTAGTAATTCATTAAAATTGAGATAGATTTAATGCTGGCTCCAAGATTTATACTCAGCAAATGGTAAGCACACAGATATCTAGTGCCTTTATCGACATTTTTGCTATCAAAATTTGCTGAACAACTTTTCTGATTAGTTTGGCTCTGTTTTGCAATAATTATTAAACAAACATCGATTGCTGTGAGAGCAGTTCTGCCTCCTTTGTTAAATGCACTTTTGACATATCCTGTCTTTCCAGCGAGCACTGACACCAGATAAACAGCTACACAGAAAGAAAGGATTGCTGCAAACCATGAGGCACTCACAGATTATTCAGATATCATCTTGCACTGGCCTTAGGATGGCCTGTTACTTCCAGCCCTAAAAATAAACAACTCTTAATCACCTAGTGGCAACATAGTTGACCAGCAGTTGTGGCTGCCTGGACTTCAATCTGACAGTACTCAAAAGCCTTTCTTATGTTTTCTGTCACCCAGGATAAGAGGTAGTTTTCAGCCAAGCATTCCTTTGGGAAGGCTGCTGTGAGTTTAACAAAATGTTTGAAATAACCTCAGTAACTCCTCAACACTGATCCACAACTTCAAATGTGCGGAATCAAACAATAGCAGCCTTGCATTGGCAGTCTCTAGAGAGAGAACTAATGACATAAGGTTTTCTAAGGGAGACTAAATAAGTAAGTACCTCAGGAAGCACCATTCCTTGCCTGGATTTAATCAGAAAGCAATGCTTTCAGCAACAATATGTGGAATAGTTCTGCAATGCAAGCAACCATCTTTCTTCCCTGTTTTTTCAAAAGACAGAAACATTCTTGGCAGTGTCTTAACCGGTAAATACAAGTAACACACACAACTTAAAATAGAAGCAGCGTAGCTTTAGTAAGCTAGTCCTCAAATTGCCTGTTTTAAGATGAAAGTGTTGCTGCTTTGAACAGGAGCACATTAGTGGACTTGTAAAACACTGGACAATAAAACAATGTTCTAGCCCTGTATTATGAAAGACGAATATGTATAATACAGAATAGAATATTAGACTTTCTCCATCAGAATGGAATTTATGAAGCTTCTGAAAAAGAAGATGTAGAACATTTTTCTTATATTGTGCCTGTCAGATTTGGGATTTTTTTTGATTGAGCTTCTTTTGGTTAGTTATGACCATCATCCAGGCTGCCTGAAGTCACTTTGCCCTGTATTGAGATGGTTAACTGATGTAGAATCTTTGTATTTCTAGGAATCTTGGACCTATCTCCAAAGTAACAAGTAAGGTACAGGAACACTGCCTGTCATCTCTTTTAGAAGGATACAAGAATTATTTTCCCAGGCAGCCAAAATGCATTGTTTTCCAAGATGTATACTGAAGTGATCCCATCTAAAACCAGAAGAAGCCAACAGTGTGCACTTAAACTGAGAAGACGAACCACATCCTGGGCTGCATCCAAAGCAGTGTGGCCAGCAGGGTGAGGGAGGGCATTCTACCCCTCTACTCTGCCCTTGTAAGATCCCCCCTGGAGTACTGCATCCAGCTCTGGGACCCCTAGCACAAGAGAGATGTGAACCTGTTAGAGCAAGTCCAGAGGAGGGCCAGGAAGATGAACAGAGGGATGGAGCACCTCTTCTATGAGGGCAGCTTGAGACAGCTGGGGTTGTTAAGCTTGGAGAAGAGAAGGCTCTGGGGAGACTTCATTACAGCCTTCCAGTATCTAAAAGGAGGTTATAAAAAGGAGAGAGAGGGACTTTTTGTGCAGGTAGATAGTGACAGGACAAGGGGCACCAGTTTTAAACTGAAAGAGGGAATGTTTAGATGAGATGTTAGGAAGAAATTCTTTATTCAGAGGGTGGTGAGGCATTGGAACAGGTTGCCTAGAGAGGTTGTGGATGCCCCAACCCTGGAAGTGTTCAAGGCCAGGTTGGACGGGGCCCTGAGCAACCTGATTTAGTGGTTGGCATCCCTGCCCACAGCAGGGGGCTTGGAACTAGATGATTTTTAAGATCCCTTCCAACCCAAATCATTCTATGATTCTTAAGATAAAACTTTGGCCATTATTTCCATGAAACAGTCCAGCAGTATGAGTATCAACAATTTCTTTTCTGAAATGTTGATGTGAGTTAATTAATCATGTTGATTTTAAGTACATCAACCCAATTCTGCAGTGCAGGCATAGGGTCACCTTATAGTCTGTCTTCACAGCACAAATTCTTACAATCTGATGTACAAAGAATGCATCACCTGATTTTGAACATGCTGAGACTGGAAGTAAAAAAGTGTTTTACGTTAAGTACTCACAAGCACTTTGAGAGTTGAGCATCTGGAATACTGCTAACAGACAACAGAATATTTCAGTAGAAGTTAGGACATGAACCAACAAATCCTGAGAGATTCAAAGTTCACTAAAGACTCTCTTCTCTTAATGAAAAGCTGCTTTGAGCCAGTATGTGTTTTATTTCTCACTCACTGCATCAGTCTTCACTTAGAAAGCCTTGATCCTTGTAAATCGCTGCAACCTTGATGTTATTTAATCATAGTTTTTAGATGTTAATTTCCATGAGAACTGTATTAAAAAAAAAGCCTAACTTGTCATTGAGGATTATAAAAATCCTTTCTTTGCCTGGAGAACAGTACTCAGATCTGAATGAATAAGTGCAAGTGAAGAATGTGTTTCGACAGTTTGTTTATTAAAAATGTATTATGCAGCTAAAAGTTATATTGTATTTATAATATTTTAATGACAGTGACTTGCAGAGTTTCTGGTGCAGTCTATTAATATGCATTTAAAAACCGTGCTATGCAAAATTCTGAAATATTTTAAATGCTCCCTTATGTCCACATAAATATCACTTGATTTGTTTTTATTTCTCCAAATGCCAAAAGCAATTAAATCATATTATAAGTCTGATGAAATGCTGCTATTTGATTGAAGCCTTAACAGTCTCATTGCAGAGATAAAAAGACAGCTAGTGTAAGGAAAAGCTCATTAAGATTTAATCATATCCAAGTGAGGTGTAACTATAGAGAGAGAGACCTGATATTTGTTTCCATCCACTTTTTTTTTCCTGACAACTCTAACTTCCACATCAACAGCATGTAACATCAGTATCTGGCATTCATGGAAATGCCTACGTTTCTCAGCCCAAAAGAAATTCCCACTTTTGAGTCACAACCTCCTTGGAAATGGGAGTATCATAGAATATTAATAGACTTTGATTTTTTTCCTTGTCTTCAGTAAAAACAAGACTTCCCCCAACTACTGTAGTAACATCAAAGCTTAAAGCAGATTAGGTTTTACTTGCTTAATTTTACCTTAAGCAGCATAAACTGGATGCCTGGATCCTTGAAACGTATTACGCTGCTAAATTCTGTGTGTGAGGCTTGATCTAGTGCTTGTTAGTACCATGGACAATTTTTGAATTATCTTAAAAAGTATATTATCAGAACTTAGTAAACTTTCTTGAACCACATTTGCAAGGAAATTTATTTTTATGCAGTTGCTACTGCAGGAAGGCAGTGTTAAGTATCTTAAGGGAGTTGGGCACAAAAATAAAGCAAAAACTGTAATTCAGTTACTTGATTTTAATAAGTACTGGGGGCTTTTTTTCCTTTCTTTCAACCAGATTTGGTGAAGTTAGAGTAATACAGTGCTGTGTGTGTGTCACTGGGTTGCAAAAGCGTGTGGCAGGTTTGAAAACTGACAGGGATAATAAAGCCCCACCATTACCTTTAAATTGCGTCGAGAGTTTTTAAAATGCACTGTCTTCATACACAAGTACCTTTATTCAATTTTAGAACTCTGTATAAATGAACAGTAGAAAAAATATCTTGTTGTAAACTATTCTGAATTAGGATTTTAGTAGGTGTTTAAGTGGAAAATTTCATGCTAATCGAGATAAGTTTCTGAGCAGTGGCTGATAAATGTTTGCCAACATATATAATGCTGTGTCATCAGCAGTAGTAAACTAGTCTAGACGTAAGGAAGTTGGCTCACTGATGCCAATTGACCTGACTTGAAAATGTGGTCTGTGGTTGTTGCCCACAAGCCTAGTTCTGCCAATTTCTAAATTTCCTCCACTAGCACAAATGAGACTTCTACAAGTACACTAAAATAAAGTTGAGAGTCCTTAAACAGTAAATGTATTAGATATTATAGGAGGGGTTAATTTTTTTATCTTCAGGGTTTATTAGTACTACAAGTAAAACCTGTTTACTCACAGCTGTGATTCTGAAGAACCATGTTAAATTGACTTAGAATGTAATAATTAATTTGTGAACTTTTGTAACTCCCCTTCCCCAGGAAATAAATGGTGATGTGCAAATGGTAATGCTCTTATTTGCTTCATATTTAAAAAGAAAATCAAGAAAACAAAGCCAGGTTTTTAGCTGACATTGAAAAGTGAGGGAGACCAGAATGCAGTCCTTCAAAGACACATTCAGTTCTGACCTTCGTAATTAAAGTCACCAACCAGGTAGACTGTTATGCTTTCATAACATTAATACCTGGCTAAATCTGTTTGATAAAATATTTGTTTAAATGCATGCATATTAGAAATAATAATTTATATGCCAGCATTTTATTATGAGAGTCTCTTGGAATTCAAATTATTTACATTATGCTGAGATGCGTAAAACCCATCTGTAACAAATAGACTAAGTGAGATGAACATTTGTATAAAAACAATTGCAAGTTGTTTTACATTTCTTTTCAGTATCAAGCAGTGTGTTGAAAATGCATTTTTTATAAAACCACATGCAAGGCTTTTTGATGGTGAAAAAATGGCCTCACAATAGCCACATGTTTAGGCAAATCCTTAGAAGCTAGTATGGACCCCACACAGACATTCCAGAAGAAAAGACATTACTATAAAGTAGTTTTTCTCAAAGTGAAGTAGAATATGGGTGAGCCTACTAGGCCACTTTGATAAATAAATAAAAGTTTTCTTTATATTCTAGCACAAAACTGGTTCAACTGGAGGGCAAGTTAAATCCAGATTCGCATTTTACTTAGTTGTTTTCTGTCCCTTTTTTTTTTTTTTTAGTGATTCCTTGTTTGGTTTGTTGTCGTTGGTGGTGGTGCTGGTGGTGTTGGTTTTTCTTAAGACAAATAACCATTTGGCTTTGGGTTATCTGATTTTTACCTTCCTGGCTTTTCAGCATATCTCTGTGAAACTGCTTCCAAGACAAAACCCAGTGTCCCAGGATTATTGACGTACTTCTCTAACTATGGGTCTCTTTTAAAATTTGTGTCATTAAACCAGTACAAGAGTTCCTCTGAACAATCTGAAATTAGTGCAACCCTGACTTATTTAGAGGAAATGGTATGGTCAGATGTAAATTTTATTTAAAGAACTTGTTGAGCCTGCAACTGTATTGAACTGCACTCGAACTGTATTTTACTATCTCCGTCATCTATCTCAAATGCTTTGGTTGATTCTTTGAAAGACACTGTCTTCTGCCTTTAGAGCTTAGACTAAATTTAGTCTTCTATATCAAGCCTAAATCAGACCTAAACTAATTCGCAAGTTTTTGTAATCCTGCTCTGGTCTTGCCATGCCTTGGGGTCATAAACCTCCCTGCCTCCCTTTTGGCACTTCTGGTACTCAGACCCCAAGTACAGCTAAGTTGGCTTTGGCTGCGTTATAGTCACAACTTCTAATGTCAAAACTAGACAATGACTAAACCAGGATTTATATAGTGGTAACTACCTAGTTATTGGTTGATTTTTAGGTAAACTGATGCAACCTGTGTGGACAACTTTCACTTGCTGAAGGAAGCTTGCCTCTGTATTTGCTGTTTATTCTATTTTGGCTGCACGGAATTAACCAAACCTTAGTTACTTGGATTTCTTTTCAGCTTTAAGAAGAAATTCCTTATAAAAGTAAAGTTTTAAAAGCACTAGTTTCACTGAAATAGCTGAATCTACAGTTTTGGATAACATTTGGATACGTTCCTTCACACCTAGGCTTTTCAGATGAAGAACTAAAGAAAGACAAGGGAGGAAAAATAAAAGTTAGGTACATTCTCAAGAATTTATTCAGTTTTTCTGAGCAAGAAGAAAACGCTTAGGAGTCCAGTAGTTTATTACATTCTAAGGTAAATTTTCAGTTTAAGCTTAAACTATCTCCAATGTGTCTTTCATATGAAATAACTTGGCCTATCTTGTGTCTATATTACGATGTAGAACCAATTGGTACATTCAAAGATTTTCTCTCCTCCTTGGAGCTAATGGATGTGTTCCCTTTCCATAGCAATACCAAATGAGCATTCTGTTATTTAAGTTCATTCTCGTGTGGAAACCACAGTTATTCACTAGCTTGTTAAATGTTACAAGTGATGCAAGAAGTCATTTTGTTGCCTGACTATCAATCATCTTGCTGTCATATCCGCACTTTGGAAGGAGTCGAATTAAAAAGGATAGTTCTTACTTTAAGTTACCCTTCCCTACCTCATCCCCTTTCACAAAAAGGTTAAATGTCGTTTCAAATTAAGGCAGCAATAATTAACCAGTGGCATTGTTTGTGATTTGGCAACTCTGGGCGTTAATGAGAAAGAAATTAGCACTTAGCAGCAGGAGTTCCTGATAGTCAGTGGCAAATGCTTAATGTGCCAACAAGTTAATTTTGGTCTTAAGTAGCACACTTAAGTGCTTTTGAACAAAAGTATGATGTGGTTTTTTATGTGATCATACAGGAGTTGTGTGCTATAGAGCTATAATAGAAGGAATGACACAATAGAGTTGGGAAAAGTGCAACCTAGGCAGCACAGGGCAAACAGTTTTGCTATAACACCACAGTCAAAAGCAGGATTGATAGATGTTTTCATGCTAAAGATGTACTTGCTCCTGCCATTAACAATCTACAGATGTTCTTGTATATAAATTTTATTACCAAATTTGGCATTTCTGAACATAATTTTTTAAGTGCCTCAAAAATTGTGTTTAAGCTGAGGTGATTTGCTAGAAAGACATAAATTAGCCTTTTGAGTTGTCTCAAAGTAGTAATTTTATTTAAAATTACAGTTTCAAAAAATAACTTAAGAAATTACTTAAGTAGAGTACCACATGCATTTTACAATGAATGAAGGATTCAGACTGCCACACAGCAAAATGAGCCCTTCAAAACTTGGGTGAGCAGCAGCATAAGGATTTTACCTGGCACACGTGCTCCTAATCAGTAACTACTTACGTACACTTCATAGCTTCTGCCTTGCACAAAGTAGCCCATTAGAAATTTAAGGTCTGCTCCCTATATTCTGGGGATTTTTGCTTTTAAAATAACTTTGGTTAATACATAAGTACATCCCCACCCAATTATCCCATTTCTCTGTTTGCTTGATGTGGGAACAGATACACAGTCTGTGAAATAACAAAAGTAAGGGTCCATCCAGCATCAGCAAACTGCTGTCTCTCACCAGAGGCTGGGAGCATCAGTCCTTGGCCTCATCTGCCATTGGCCCCTTGCTCCTGCTAGGCTATCTGGTCTCCCCAGTACATTGAGGTTCTGCATGTCTTGCCCCCACATGAACTTGAACAAAGGACAATATCCTTAGAGACAGTAGAGGCTGAAGTTGTTGGCCAGCCAGAGAAAAGTTAGGAATTGCGTGCAGGCAGCATTGTCCTTCCACATTAGCCACTTTTTAGTCCGAACTGTATTTATTGCCAAACATGTTAGGATGTGTTATCTAATGTAGCCAGATTTGTCAGAGTTTTAACCTTTCAGCTTTCAAATATCATCTTTCAGTTGCAAATAGCACATTTGCCATTGTGGCCTCAGCTGCACTTAGGGGTTATTTACTCTGCCACTGAACTGTGGCCACTTCAAGGTTGAAGAGTATTAGCCATAGACAATGTTACAATGCTCTGGAGCAGTTTCGGGCAAAAGAATACTATATCTAATTGAAACTGCAGGAGGAAGCCACCGAGGTTTCTTTTTCTTTTGATGCCTATTCCATTAGATAAGCACATCAAATAGAGTTTCCCCCCACTGCTGGAAAGAAACCACCTTCATGAAGCCAGTCTGGCACTACCCATGGCTTTGAGTGCTTGTATTTTCTGCTCAGGGGAAATTTAGGTTACCATGGCTCCTCTCATCACATTTTTATTATAATTAAACATTAACAAAAATTGTCTACCATATTGGTTGAGTCCTGAGCATAGCTTTGCATATAAACCATTACATGACATTCTATTGAACTTTTTCTTGTACAGTCGGTATCTAACAGCTCATCCTGCACTGTTGGTTTTGGCAAGTTCACTACAGCATATAATAAATCAAGGAAGAAAAAGCTTTTTGGCCTAATGTTGTACAGACTGCTGTAATGTTAGACTACAGAAAGCAGTTCTGTTTTTAGACATCCTTTTACTAACCCAACATTCATAATTTATGATTCCACTGTAAAATTCCTGCAACACTACACCAGAAGTAGTGCTGCCCTTTAATTAAGTGCTCTCAGTAGGAAAAACGTGAAACTGATGTGCAAAACATATCACAGTACACAGTGATTGATAGTGATTACTTCTTTATGAACCCAGCCTGAAGGTCTGAACTTCCTGATGGGTAAAATAGTCCATGGGGCTACTTCCTGAGTTTGCCTAGTGGGGATCAGTCAGAGTTAGCAATATCTGAGGAATTCTTGAGGCACGTTTCAGAGACGTTACAGCACAAACTTTCTGTTTCTTCTGAATTGTGCTTTATGTTAATAATTGCCTGAATAATAGCTCATTGTAGAGATTATATTTTAAGGATTCATTGTTATTTTCATGGTATTATCATTTGCATGAACTGAGACATGCTAAAACTCTTGTGTTTTTAATGTCTACACCCCCAAATCTAAAAAAGCCGATTGCATGGGAAGAGACATTTCCATATATATCAAAGTTATTGAATATTATTTAATACATAGCTATTTTTTTGCTGATATGTGCAGAGTGTTCAAAGGAGAAAAAAGACTGATGTGGATTGTTTGAGTCTCTAAATAGCATTTTTATTCATGGAATCAGGTATTATTGACATCTATCAATTGAACATCAGCGGAAATTTGAAAGTTAAGTGGAGGTCAAATACTCTCTCCAATTTTGCAGTGAAATTAACAGATTTACTTGTATTGGAATCACAGAGGTGGGAAATTAAAGTTCCCCTAACACAATCACATAAGTTCTTTTTTCTTTTTTGCTTGATAGATTTGGCCCTGGATTAGTCATCTACTGGTATGGATTTATTGAAGAGCTGGACTGCCATCGTGAGCGTGGTATCCTGCTAAAAGACTGCTTTCCTACTGACATTGTGACTCTGCGACACAGCATGGCTCAACACTGATGTTGGGAGGAAGAGGTAAATCCAGAAGCAATTTTACTTTCCTGCAGTGTAAACTAATGGCAGCATCTGCCCTGAACTTCAGCTGAACTCCTGCTGCCCGCCCTTATGCTACTGCCGCTTTACGCAAACTTATCAAGAGTTTCTGTTTTGCTTCAGACCTCTGTTGCGATCAGCCAAAAAAGACAGACACAACCCACTCACTATCAGCAGTTCTGCCTCTGTCAAACAGCTAGTTTCTAAATACTCTAATCTTTCTTCCTTCCGTATGGTTTCTTCTAGCATTCGAAACAAAGACAAAAATGCATAGGCTGAAAGGTGGAGCTTTCGGTTCTTATCCCCGTTACAGAGTCATCTTTAAAATTAAGTGCTTTTTATGGTTTCACTCACAAGTTTATTCAGTGCTAGTGATGTGACTCAGACACCTATGGTGACAGGGAAATCTGGTAAAGACTGTTGTTTTGGGGCTTAAAACAATATAATGCAAAGCTCATAAAGCCCAAGTGGTAAGACAGGATCATGGCTGTTACAGTAAATAGCCAGATTTTGAGAGAATAATTGGTATATGTGTTTCATCACTATCTCATTGTTAAAATGAACAATGGAATACCAAGTTAACAATTAGAAAATAATCGAAGTTAGGGGATTTTTATGGGGAGTGAAGGTGAAGAGCACAGATTTTATTTTATGTATAAAAACCTGCAAAGTTTGGGGTTAGTTTTTTGGGGTTTTAACAAGTATTTTAATATTTTAATGATTAAGAAATAACTTGTGTTTTGTCTTTTCCTCTCCCCCACCCCTAGGGAATCTCTACCTAGGAATTTTTCTCTTAACTGACTTTAAGGAAGAAATCTGTCTTGACCCCTGTAGGTATTGTAGCATGCAATTTTCTGGCATTCTGAAGTCTGAAAGAACAACATGCAGGAGTTCTCCGTGTGGGTTATTTCTGAAAAAGTTTACCAGAATGGTGTTCAAGAAGAAGAATTTAAAAAAAAAAAAAAGAAGATGAAACAGTGCTTCATGCTGGATCGGTTCCACAAGACAAATAAAATACACAAATGGACAGAAGTTTCCTGTGTACTTGTTTTCTTGTAAGAGTCTTGCTTTTTTTCTTGTTGTAACCACCAAGATCAGAAGTACATTGAGGTGGGTGTTAGCCGTTCTTGAAGTTTTCAGTTCAGTCTCTTCTGTTTCCTCCACATCACCACTCAGGTTTGTGCTCTCAGTTAGATGCTTTTTAATGACAGCGGCTTATTGGGCTTGACAGACTTCAATACTCTTGTCTTTGCTGACTGGTATTCAGGAACAGACAATGTATTTTGAAAAGTCAGTGAGAGTTTTGCCTGTATGCTCATCATGTTCAGATTTTCAGAGAAGCAGAGGTATGGATTCTGTTGTAGAATTAAAGGTGAGAGAACAGTCTCCCTAAAGCACAAGCTGATAACCTTTTCCAGAAGGAAAGGGTCTTTAAAATGTTACAATGCATATACATCACCATTTTTTAGTTGAAGTGATACTTTGTGTGCCTGTATGATTTCAAAAATCATGTGCAGACTTTTTACAGTCTTGACTTGAGTTAAAAAAACATTAATCTTGTTCAGAAATTTGTCAGCTATGCTTTTCAGGTGCATACACAGTGTTTTGATTTTTAATTTTTAATTCTCACCTTAACACTTCCTGATAAGTTTCAGACAGGAATTTATCATTTTGACTAATCTTTCATTTTCAGGAAAAAAACTCTTTGGTCTTCCTGTTCTCTGTCCCTTGCTGCAGAGATAAGCTAGTATAGCTCCATTACAGTGAGTTATTGTTATATAGAGATATTTTCCTGGGTTTGAATGTGTTACAGTGAAAAGATTTATTTAAAAAAAAAAAATTCAAACACCTGTAATTCATTTATGTTCAAATGTTTAAGGTATTGTGCTGATCTTATTTTACCTGACCAGCTTTAAGGATCTTCCCATAAAGATACACAGAAGCTGCATTTAGGGTGTTGCTGCCCCTGGGACTTCTAACTGTGGGTTTGGTTGGTGGAATATGTAAAATTAGGAAGAGAATAAAAAAGAAGAAATAACAGAATATTATCATACTAGAAAATTCAGAAGTAATGGCTGTCTGAGTGAAATGGGTTTTAAAGGCAAACTGAATTTGTTTTAGCTACTGCATATGCTTTCTGTTGTATGAAATAATTTAAATCAGCTTTTACATGATGCGCTAATGCTTCTTTTTCTTTTTGAATAAATTAAATTTATCTGCACAGATGTTGAAAATTCTACTCAACCTCCATCAAAGCTTTGCTTTATTTGTTCTTATGTTAAACAAATTTATGTGGAGACACACAGATAAATCAGGTTAGGCTTATATTTGTTTATTTATTCCTCTACTTAATGCTGTGACATAACAGGTTGGAAAGCAGTACAGCTGTCTTTAATCAAAGCTTTAACCTCACCTTCATATATTGCCCACTTTAGGAATCTTTTTATTAGAATGACGATGAAATAAGCCACAAAAGTGTATGTATTGTACAAATTCCATTGCATGCTATCAAAAAAGCTTTGCCACCACAAAAACTATGCTGTGTCATTATTTAAATGATGAAGACAAAAACATTAAAAAAAATTAGGACTATTTTGTTATTCCTACTTGTGTACTGTATAATCCTTTGGATATTTTCTGTGTTTATCGGATGTAAACATCAACTTTAATATTAAAGAGGAGAGACTGCTCTTTGTGAGATTTTTGTTGGGTTTGTTTTCTTAAACAATCCTGTAGTCATTAGAACCTTAACATTAAAGCCAAATTCAGTTTTATGGGGTATTTTGTTGAGTGTGCTAATGAATTATACCAAGCCAGAAAACAGAAGTGTGCATAAAATTGAATGATATTCTCACTGGCATACACAGACTTGCCAAGCATCTGCTCTTACAGGCACTGTATTAAGGTCTGTTCTGAGCTTTAGGAATTGATGAAATTGTGTCAAACAGGGAAGTAAAACTTCCTTATACAGGAGTAACAGTACAAGAGTGGGTCACACACTCTAGTATAAGAAGAAAGTGGTTTGGGTTTTTTACCATTCCTGTATTCTGGAGACATATTATTACTATCAGTTTAATGATCTTTCCCTAAAGACAGCTCAGAGCAGAATAAAACTTATGATCTAAAGCTGAAGAAAAGGGACCAAATGTCTTACTTCATTACATTAATAGTACTGGTAGTTCATGAATAATGTTCTTCCTGTTTTGTTATATTGGCTCTTTCAAAAAAGTCATACTTTTCTGGTATTTGCTTTTGGATTTCTCCGCCATCTAGGCTACTACAGAAGACTGTTCATGCCTCTTTCAATTTGCCTTTAAATCCTCCCCTTTTAATTTTCCATCTTAGTTCAACCATTTCCCATTTATTTATTGAGTATCCTATTTGCTCACGTGTCCCATTTGAAAATTCTGTCCTGTGTTTTCTACCACCTGCTATTACTACATCTGAAGAGTCCTGTTTCCAGTTCTGTATGCCTTTGAACTGACCAACCATCTCAAGCAATTTTGCTCTTACTCTCATTTAAATAGCAGCCTTAAATGGCAAGGAGACTGCCCTCACATTACCACATGGCTTTGTATTGTGGAAGTATTGTGATGCTCTTCTTCATTCTCTTGGTTTGAAACATAGGTTATTTCTGCAGGCTAGGACTGTTCACTAAGCAAACTAGTGCAGAATAATCACTCACCCTCTATTGAGAGTACAGTTGCACGAAGGACTAAGTTAGGAGTGCATCTGTGCTACTGGAAAGTAGGCATGTGCAATATTAGGAATTTAGCTATCACAGCAGTCTCTTTCATTAAGGACACTTCCTTTCTGTAAGTTCATGCCTTGTATGTGCAGTACTTCAAGGAGATTTGTTGAAGTCAAAGGTTTAGCTTTCCTCCTATGCCAAAATCTACTTGGCTCAGAACGGAAAAGGTGGCTGTCTCCCCATTTTCACATCACAGTTGATCTGGCAAAAGTTTGTACATCATAAAGGTGGTTGTTATTTAACAGTTGATAACAACTCTTCAAAGGTCCACAAAACGTACACAGAATTGAACTTGATTCTTGCTGGTGCTTCATCTGATGTAGTCTTACTATTTAGAAAGCTTCTTCTGAAGGTATCTGCTCCAGTTAGATGGTGAATACTGAGCAAAGGGAACAGTTGTTAGAAACATGCATTTCTTATTTTGAGGATGAGATTAATTACATTAAGACGAATGCTGCTTAAGTATTGATATGATATTATGGAATAAAATAGGAGGCTGCCTGCAAAAACAACAAAAAAAATTCCTCCTATCCTATTATGCTAAGTCACAAAGAGCCATTTGTTTTGGATTTGCAAGTTATTCAAAAATAACCTTTTTATTACGTTGACAAAAGAAGAAACCTCAAGGGCTCGCTCTTTACAGTGGTGTGATAGGAACCTAAAGTGTGCCTGTCGAAAAATGAACTAGCTAACAATGGGAACTTGGCAGCAACTTCACCATTTATAGAGAAACCGTCTATCTAGTACAATCTGTATAAAATAGACCTCGCTTAGGTTAGGGAAAGGTCACAAGTTAGACAAAGTTTGGATAGTCTAAATGTGTTACTCAAAACTGACTCTCTTGTGTATAGTAAATATTAACTGAACCTGTATTATTAAAAACATGCCAGGATTCAAAAGATTAAATAAGGAAGATGTAATTATGAGCTAAATAATAAACAGAGCAGTTTTAGTTCCCCTTGTATTTTTCACTTTCCTGCTATTGTTTCATATATGGCTGTTATACAAAGAGCAGCTTAGGTCAGCTACTATAAATTATGGGTTTCATACAATAGTAATCTACCAAAATTATTTCAGAGCTGGATCAAAGAGCTTCAAAAGACTTCAAAAACTTCTCCAGATAATAAAAAGACTATATTTTGATGCCCTATTTTTACAAAGATTTCTTGATTTCGTGTTGCGTCTTACAGTATTCAGCTATCTGTGTTGGTATTATGAGATTGGAACACACAAAATTTGTATAACTTTTTTGCATCCTCATATAATCATTAAATGGTAATATCAAAAAAGCTCCTTTTAAATACATTACCTGGTACATTTTTCAGGCTAGGTTTTTAAGCTGACCTAAATCAAAATATTTTGTTTGTTTGTTTGTTTGTTTGTTTGTTTAAGAAAACCAGCAAGATTTCAAGTGAAATTTGATAATTCTTCTGTTTACAAAGATACTAATCATATTTGCAATGGTAACAAACATTCACAATAATAACAGCAATTCTGCTTAGTAGCTCTCATATGGCATCATGTCCCTGTGTAAGATGTTGGCCTGCCCTCGCTCCTGGCCAGGCTTTCACTCAATCTGAACAATTGCATGTCATCTACACAGATCCATAGATGTGGCACTGCAGTGTCAACACAAAATGAAATGTCAATGCAAGTGTATGGAGACAAAGTAACAGTATTGAAACCATGTCAGTGCATATCTACAGAGACCACGTTACTCTGTCAGGGTGATTTTAGGAAGATCACTTTGAAATGTTAAAATGAAATGAAACTAAGTCAATTAGGTAATAACAATTGAGGTTCAGGGATTAATTGAGGGCCTAAGGTGAAGCCAGTGGACATTAACCCCAGCTAGTTATTAATTTTAGAGAAAGAGAGAAATATCCTTGGCTGAGGTTATTGTCATTATTGGGGAGTTGGGAGGTTTTTTCCTCCTATATTGTGAAAATACTTTTTGCTGTTGCTTTTAATAGTGATACACAAAGTGTGATATTGAAGGGTGGTAAAAGGCATATTAGTGCAAAGTTAAGTTTTCTTAGAAATTGAATCCACCTGATACCAGACAACTACTTTTTTTTTTAATAGACATTGAACAGATATATCTTGATGTCCAGCTAACTGTCTGTAAACAGATGGAATTACTGTAATGTATTTACCTCTGAGAACTTGCCAAATGAAAATAATACGAACATGGAGAAGTATTCATTTATATAGCAACTACTATTCGCATGGCCCAAGTATTCATTGTTAACATAAGACAGACACATAAACTGGTCAAACAATAACAATATTAAATAATTATTTTTGTGAATACCTAAACAACCACCAAGTCAAGGTTATAAACTTTATGCACATTCAGTTTTTCGAAGTACATGACTGTATCATTAAGACACAACTGTGTAATATATTACTCATTTTATGATGTCAATGAGAGATGCTTGCCAAGAGCAATGCCTCTTTGGTTCAATGTGCTGTACAAACATATGAAATCTACCTGGGCCTTTGTCCTAAGGAGAGAAGACAGGAAACTAGATCTAAGAAATAATTACAATTGTTTTCTTTCTACATTTGTTTATATCAATTCATGTATATTTATATATTAACTTGTACATTTATACATAAATATACCAAATATAAGCAAATAATTATTTTTACTATTAATAAATACCAACTACCCTTTCTTTTATAGAAGTCCCTGTTTACATGTTTGCTGTATATAGATGTATTGGTGGAGGTCTTCAGGAAAGGGAAGTAGCTCAACGCTTATTCCTGTCATAGAGGACGATTTTCCATGTTTAAGTGTTGATGAGAGCAACGAGACATTTCTGCAATTTGACAAGTGACAGTGACGTTGAAAGAGCATGACAAAGGAGAGGGGATGAGCTGCAGCTGGAGGAGGCCAGGCCAGACCCTGCTGAGAGCCAGCAGCTTTTAGAACTTGACCTGGGCATTTTGGGGCTTCTGTCTCCAATATGAAGCTGCACAGTTGTGGTCTCGCCTCCCAGAGTGCCTCAGGGATGCTAAGAAAATTTCTGAAAGGTCTTTGAAATTCCCAGTAGAAGAGTACTGTGAAAATGCAAGTTTTATTACCAGAAAACATTTTCCATTACAAATGGATGTGTTGGATTAACTTTTTTACTTTTAATTTTTGTTTTGCTTTTCCATACTGAGCATTCATGCCACACTCCATTTTGTAATTTGCCTCAGCATGATAGCTCCGTAATGAGTGGAAAAACACAAAAATTAGTTTATTTTCATACGCACTTTAAGCAGCCTTATTTTAATGTATTTGGCACTGCATTACGTACAAATGATGAAATACATTTAGGAAAAAATAGTCTGGCTACACATCGTGAAAAAAAAGCAAAGGCACAGTTGGGTCTCAAGACACAAAGTTTCATCCTTCCTCTGAAGCGTGGCTGTCTATACAGATCAGATTAAATGTCTGTCTAATTTATTCTTAAAAAACTCCAATGATGGAGATTCTTAGGAAGATTATGAAAATCCACTCTTCTAGCCATCTTTATTTAGTTAGAAAGACTTTCCAATGTCTTACCTAGATCTTTTTTTGCTGTAATAAGCCTGTTACATTTCATCCAGTTGTAAATGCATATGGAGAATAAATCTGGTGTCTGCTTTCTTTTTCTGACCTTTTCCATATTTGAATATTGTTTGCTCAACGAAACACCACAAATTCTTCCAACATTTTTTCATATAAAGTTTTTATATTTGTATTTCATAAAGCCAGTATCTTATATACAAGATCTCTGCAAGTACATTCCTTCAATGACAAGTTGGTGGCTTCTATTTAGACTGGGGCCCTTTATACTGCCTACATCCAGATTCATCACAAATTCATCATTTTTTCTTCCTGCTACTCTTTTTCTTCTTGCACATACTACTTGCTAGTGTATTTTTAATTTTAACTTGCTGACTTCAAACTGCTTCTGTGATCTGTTTAGATGAATTCTAGTCTCATGCTTTGGAAGTAAATACTTGATGTGATTCACAAAGTTTTGAACATGTAATCTGAAGTCAACAAGTTAAAAAATTCAGTGTTTCAAGTCTAATACAGAGTTTGATGGTTAGCTGTCACCAGTAAAATATAGACTAATGGGATATATTCATCATAGGATATGCTCATAAAACTGATAACACCAGTCTTCAGAACACAGGTGGCTACTGCTCAGTTTGTGAAATAAACATTTACTTAAACAAAATAAATAGTAGGGAGGAGTCTGCTAAATGGAGCATGCAGCAGCAACAACTTCTTTTGGTTACATGTACATCTGCCATGAAGGTCCAAATTCTCAATTCTCACAGTTGACCCGATCATCTTAACGATTCTATCACTACTAGCCCACTTACTCAGCTATAGTGATGAGCTCATACTGACTCACCAAAAAGTTTGAGGCTCCAGTTGACAGAAGCTTTCCTGTGCTTTCCTTTCATCCCAGTTTTTCTGTAAGGTTTGCTGGAGGCAGTCAAAGAGGGTAAGAGTTGTTTGTGCTCCAGCAACCCACAGCTTCTTAAAGCTCAGCAACATTTTCTGGCATGACAAGATGTGTCATAACAATGCAAGATAATAAGTGTCATAGATTTATCTTTGTCTTCCATTTGCTTAATCCGTGCTGTACTTTACTTGAAACAATCTTACCCATTAATGCTTTGCATAACTCTTTTATGGTCCTTGACCAGAGCTAGCACTAACTAGAGACAAAGAAGAATATTAAGTATCTAACATTTGGGCAACCATGGGGAATTTTAATTACTACATAGATGAGATACCTGTTAGGTGGAAAAGTACCATTGAAGAGTCTGTTTAGGGGGGAAATATGTTATCGCTTGTTATAGTGTGCAATTTGCCATCTCCTTATTTCCCTTTTAAAAGCTGCAGACCTTTCTCCTTCATTCTTCAGTTACTCAGGCAAAAGAACTTACTTACACAAAGTGGTCAGTTTGTCAGAGCTCTGCCATAAGGGCTCAGAAGCAAACTCAAAACTTGAATTCTTTTCTCATACTTCCCCATCTCTGTCCCAGATGTGCTAGGGGCTGTGAGTCTGCTGCTGGTTTCTTATCCAATCAACATCACTGCAACACTAGGCTAGATCAGAGACAGTGATCTACTGGCATCTGTGTTCAGCAGCATTGTGCTGATGGCTGAGCATTTACGCTGTTATTCTTCCACAGGGACTGTATTTTATTCAGCCTTACTGGTCTCCTGCTGAAGTCTTGTCATGTTAACAAGCTGAATTTTCCAAAATAGGATAGGTGATAAACTCTCATCCCTACTTTCCGGGACAACCCTTTAAAAGTTATAGTAGCTTTGCAAATAATGATACAATGTCCATTTTGCAGCTGTACATGCTATGGCACAAGGATGGCAAGCGCCAGTACAGAGAGCAACAAGTAGAAAAATATGCTCTTGTGCTTAAACAATGAGTTCAGAATAGCTTTACATTTCTCAGTGTTCTTTCACTAATGAAACTGCTTCACACTCACCCTATAGGGGTTTTTTTCACTTTCTTTTAATGTGTTAATAACACTTTGGTTCTAATTCTTTTTTCCTTTAAAAATTGTGCTATACTATCCTTCTTGTTATCTTTTCTATGTTCTTCCCTCCTACACTGCTTGTTTTTGTCTGTTTCTTCTTTCAGAATTGAGTATCTAACACAAAGCTCTGCTTGCTCCATGTGCTAAGCCTGGCCAAAGTTTTTCTTGTCACTTAGCCCTTGATGGACAACAGAGGGAAACTTGTCACCAGAGACTTAGATGACAGCTGTGCTTTGGCCAGTCCTGGTTTGGAAGACACTCTCAAGACGCATCACCCTGCTGGGTCAGTACACAGGAGTCCTGTAACCCAGAGAAAGTTTCTTCTGCTACATTGCATTCAGAAAAAGTATTTATCCTTAATCAAAAGCCACTTTGTCCTCCTAGCATACTCTGCTAGTTGTTCCTGTGAAACTCACTTTTTTTTGGTTGTTTCCAGTTTCACTAATGGAGTTTTCTATTATTCTTTCCTTTATGCAGTTTTCACTGTCTCTCTCACCTGATTCAATTTACTAAATCTCCCCTATTCCCTTTCCATGTGTTTCTAGTCTAGGATTTAGAAAAATGGTATTCTTAGAGGCATAGTAGCCAGCATGTTTACAACAGTGAGACATTAAAACTCATACACAAGTTGTGTCTTTAAATATGTTGGCCAGTGAAATGTATTACTGTGCTTCCCACTGATCCATTAACAATGTGAGAACTTCCTCTGTCTATTTAGGCCTTGGATGGCAAGCATGTAAATGATGGCTTCCTGGTTTTATAAATACTAAGACCTAAACAGCAAAGCATTTTCTAATTTCTTGGCCTCCATTTCCTTCAAAGATATCAAACTGTGTTTTCCTGAATTCTTTGGCGAGGCGTATTCAGTGTGAATCAGGAGCAGAGGAAAACAAAGGAAAACACCTATCATAAGGATGAAATCCCAGGTTTCAATACAAGCCTTGACAATCCTGTGACAGAAGAACCAAATTGTAACTCTGTTTCAATCAAATTAGTGGGTTTTATTATCTAGCCCTACAGGATTGAATTAGCAATGGAATAAGTCCTGACCTTAGCAGAGCAAGAAATTTGCCATACTGGCTTAGGGTCTAAAAGCAGTTTTACAATGTGTTTGGATCATCTGCAGATGTACTCTTGATTTCTCACTGTATCTCTCCTCCTTGCTGCAGTGCTTGCTTTCTCTTAGTTCCACAGGTCCAGATTGAGAAGCAGCTTGTAAGACTAGTATACGTAGCTAGATGCGTTCATTTGCCAATGTCCTAAAAATTAAGATATTTTTATATAATTGTTTCATTGTCTAGTTTGTTTAATCTTTCCACATTGTTTTCACTTTGGAAAGTTCCATTCACTCACATGACTTTACCTTTGTCAGAAACACTTTCAAATCAGTTTATCTGCTCAAGTTATGAAGCCAGGTCCTCTCCTGTGCTGTAAATCAGCACTCCTTTGGTGACTTAAAAAATACTTCTGTATTTACTGATCTACAATTATTAAAGCTCTGGTGACACAATATAAAAGTCAATGCTTGGAGAAGGAACAGAGAGCAGATAGATTTCTCTGTTTAGTATGTGGCCTCTGCCTCTGCCAAAAATACCATGATATAGATACAAAAAGAATATTGGCAAGTTTTAGATGTATCTGAGTGGCACAAAGTATACTGTATGACAGATGAGCACACTGAAGGTACACAGGTTTGTCAAGAAATAAGAGGTATCTTAGAGCTAATAAAAATTACCTTTGTGTGCCATTGTTCATTTAATGAAAGGAAGCATACAGTACTGCTTGAATTCACTGACAAAAAGGAAAACCACCACAGCTTTCAGAGATGTAACTGATTTGTTCCAGAATTGTTCACTGGTTGATATACAGCATATTGTAACATTATTTTGTTCATGTTTTAAAAGATGTGTCTTCAGTCACTGAACCAGCTCAAAACATAAATCTCATCCAATCACAAAAATGCTGAACAATTTTCAAAGGAGTGAATGAATGCTGATGCTGGGCTGTGTGCGAGAGACAGGCCAGCCATTCTCCCGTGGTTGTAAACATGCAGATAAACAAGCTGCATCTCCATGGCCCAAGTATGGCTGACCTGAGCCAGGGAAATGCAACTGTCTCATACTGCACTTTGTCAACCCTTCTCCATGTTTCACTCTTCCTTACAATGAACTACCCACCTAACCTCCATCTTATAAATTCTAAGAAAAACATTTGAACCTGATGATGAAAACAGCTATAATGAAATAGCAGTGCAGTGATGCTTTTCTTCCCCTGTGCACTAAGCATCAGTTGTGCCACTGAGGGATTTTAAGTGTGCTTGACTTGGGGTTTGGATTTTTTTTTGCTTGACTGTTACTTGTGGGTGGTGAATGCTCTTCACAATTATAGCAAAGGTAAGAGGGAAGGAAAAAAAAATATGTCAAGAAGGAAAAAATAAAAATTGCCAGGAACACTAGGAGGCCAAAACAGGCATAGTGGGAGGCCTGGTAATTTCATCAGAAAGTCTGGTCACATGACACCTCCAAATTCAAAAGACTCTCATCGATAGCACAGTCTGAATATGATGGAATTACATACCAAAGGTGGCAGGAGGACTTCCAGCATAAGGTGTAAAATGGGAAGATGAGAATCTGACAGATGAGGTCTGTCAGAACCTATAGTGAACTGTCTATTATAGATGACTTTTCTACTTGTGAAATTAGCAGATTTGTCACAGAATTAGTTCAGGCAGAATGAATTCAGAAACCTATCTACTGCATGATGAGATTTCTCTTTCAAGGATCTGGTGTACCTTTGGCTAACCAGGTGACTGGACAAAAAGCCCAGCAAGCATGTGAATTTTGAAGTTTGTTGGGGCAGAAACCAGGTGACAGGGCATAAAAGGATCACAGCACACAAAAGCAGACCAGTGCAATTCTAAAAATAATCCTGTTACAGCAATAACTAAAAATTCAGAGTATATACCTGCTTGTGACCTCAAAAGAGACTTGGATTCTTCCAGATACACAAATCTCTTGCTGAGAAGTCCCCGTGTTCTACTAGTATTATGTAAGGATTGGTGAACTATTCTGAGACAACTAATCTAACAATTCTTGCAGAATGTTAGTTTTCCCACTACACATTTGACACAGGTAAACCGAGGCATTGAAATTAAGTTTATTACCAAATACTGCACTAGAAAATAACACAATGGATGGTACCTCTATTTCTGAGTCACATGTATACCTGTGCTTCTATATTGCTGTGTTTTGCTTTTTTGTAGTTTAAAATTTGTTTGGGTTTTTTGGTTGGTTGATTTTGTTTCCCACAGAACATTCAAGGCAATCTCATGCTTCACAAACCAAAATATCTGCAGTGTGCTTTTGTTCTTGTTGTGTACTCTGACTAAAGGCAAAGGGAGGTTGCTACATACTTAATCTGAAGAGGATTTTGCAAATAAGTCAGCACACACATTTGTATTTTTGATTGCCCCATGAAATTCAGTTCTGTTACAAGCAGAAATTAGCAACTTAATGTTTTAGGCTTATCTCAGCTCTGAAAAGTCTTACGCATAGCTCCTAGAAATAATTTAGCCCTACCACTGACATTTAGGGGAGGATATAGACCACTTAATTTAGAAAGACAAGAACTGCAGTTTCTAAGCACTACTTGACAATCCATATACTACAACCAACAAGAGATACCTTGTTGTCGTATCTTCCGAGAAATTAATTAAGAAATCATGAGTGGGATTTTGCTAGTGCAATCAGCAACCACTTAACTCATTGCTTCTAGGCATCACTTACCAATTATTTCAGAGGGATCTAAGTTAAGTCAATTGCCAAATACTCTTTTGGCAATACTCATCGCTCGGGTGAGGCGATGGGGCCGAGGGAAGTTGGAGAGAAGAGTTGTAGTTTTGGTTGTAGGAGAGGTGGCCATGTTGTGAGCCACGAGGAAGGGGCTCTGTGCCCCTTGGGGCCTCTGGCCCCCTCCCAGCCCCTGGCTGGGGGGCTGCAGGGACTTGGAACAGCATAAAGCTGGGCTAGGTGCCTGTAGTTATGCCGGGAGAATGTTTTCTCCATGGGCGCAGAGCAGCAGCCGGGACTGACCAGAGAAACGGTGGCAGAGAGCCAAGAGATAAGAACCAGAACGGGAGAAGCAGCAGAAACAACATGCAGCACCGGAGAGAAGACTCCTGGAAAGGGAGGTGAAAGAGAGCCAGCAGCAGAGAGACAGAGTTTGGGGTAAGAGACTGTACCAGATCCCCCAAAACTCCCTTGGAGACCCTCTTGGAGAAGAGGGACATGGACTCCTATTTTAGAGGAGCCTTGGAGTATGCAGCACGAGAGAGAGAGGAGTTGAGAAGCTCAAAGGCGTCCTGGAGTTGGACCGGGACGGCCAGATGGAATGCAGGGGGAGTTGACCTTGGCTCCCCCCCCCCTTGCACTGCTGCCGCGGTGGCAGCCTGAGAGACAGGGCACAAAGGCCCTGCAAGCAAGGAGCTTGAGTCTCCTGAAGATACCAGACAGTCACGAAGACCCCCCTGTGTCTTCGTGATATGACGTGGTGATACGACCTTGTCTGGGGTTACGAAGTCCACGGAAGACCCCTCGGTTGTGAGGCGATGGGGCCGGGGGAATTTGATATCTCCCTCGTTGAGTGCTGGCAGAAAGCCAGCAATCAGCTGCTGCATGTGGAGAAGAGAGACAGAACCTGCTGCATTAGAAGATCCTGCTGCTTAAGGACTGGAAGGGATCTGTCCTTCTTTCCCTCCTGGACTTTTATTTGGAGGGGAGAAGAGATCTGATCCATTGTAAATACTATATGCCATGGTAGAGATAGTTGCAATCATGTGTATAATGTGATATGGTATTTATTTGTACAGTCATTGTAATATATTCCCTTTCCCCCACTTTGAGTCTGGTGTGTTTTGTCTGGAAAAGCCCATCTCACATTAGGTTGAGATGTGGGAGGGGGGATGGAACTAGGGAATTGGATTTGGGGACTATCTCAAACCTTGACATAAATGGTAGCAGAGGATGGTTGCGAACCATCGGGGGGAAAAAGATAAGAGCCATGATGCTTGTGGTAGCAGAAAGTTTTCCAGACAAAACACAGACTGTACCATTGTAGAGTAAGTGTAAGGTTATAGTAATGTAAGTTAAGTACTAAGAGTAGAGTTAAGTTTGTGATAATGTTTTATTGATGTGTAGTAGAGAGATTTTGGTTATATTTTAGTTTGTTGAAGATTGCATGTTGATTAGAGTTTTTTAAGTTGTTGTGATATGTTGACAATTTCGCAGGAGCGAGGGGTGGAGTGTTGTCGTGGTTTGGACCTTGTTTTCCCCCAGAGGCTAAGAGAAGTGGTAGACCCCAAGGGGTGGAAACCCTTGGAAGTTTTGAAGTTCTGCCCAATGGGCGCTCCTGCAGAAATGTAAACATATCACAACCAGACCGGAAGAGAAGAGTTGTAGTTTTGGTTGTAGGAGAGGTGGCCATGTTGTGAGCCACGAGGAAGGGGCTCTGTGCCCCTTGGGGCCTCTGGCCCCCTCCCAGCCCCTGGCTGGGGGGCTGCAGGGACTTGGAACAGCATAAAGCTGGGCTAGGTGCCTGTAGTTATGCCGGGAGAATGTTTTCTCCATGGGCGCAGAGCAGCAGCCGGGACTGACCAGAGAAACGGTGGCAGAGAGCCAAGAGATAAGAACCAGAACGGGAGAAGCAGCAGAAACAACATGCAGCACCGGAGAGAAGACTCCTGGAAAGGGAGGTGAAAGAGAGCCAGCAGCAGAGAGACAGAGTTTGGGGTAAGAGACTGTACCAGATCCCCCAAAACTCCCTTGGAGACCCTCTTGGAGAAGAGGGACATGGACTCCTATTTTAGAGGAGCCTTGGAGTATGCAGCACGAGAGAGAGAGGAGTTGAGAAGCTCAAAGGCGTCCTGGAGTTGGACCGGGACGGCCAGATGGAATGCAGGGGGAGTTGACCTTGGCTCCCCCCCCCCTTGCACTGCTGCCGCGGTGGCAGCCTGAGAGACAGGGCACAAAGGCCCTGCAAGCAAGGAGCTTGAGTCTCCTGAAGATACCAGACAGTCACGAAGACCCCCCTGTGTCTTCGTGATATGACGTGGTGATACGACCTTGTCTGGGGTTACGAAGTCCACGGAAGACCCCTCGGTTGTGAGGCGATGGGGCCGGGGGAATTTGATATCTCCCTCGTTGAGTGCTGGCAGAAAGCCAGCAATCAGCTGCTGCATGTGGAGAAGAGAGACAGAACCTGCTGCATTAGAAGATCCTGCTGCTTAAGGACTGGAAGGGATCTGTCCTTCTTTCCCTCCTGGACTTTTATTTGGAGGGGAGAAGAGATCTGATCCATTGTAAATACTATATGCCATGGTAGAGATAGTTGCAATCATGTGTATAATGTGATATGGTATTTATTTGTACAGTCATTGTAATATATTCCCTTTCCCCCACTTTGAGTCTGGTGTGTTTTGTCTGGAAAAGCCCATCTCACATTAGGTTGAGATGTGGGAGGGGGGATGGAACTAGGGAATTGGATTTGGGGACTATCTCAAACCTTGACAAACTCCCTATCTAGCTTTATAAGACTTCAGTTTGAAATGAAATGCAGCTGTATTTTTTATTTACTTTTGTCATAGACATAGACACTTACATGGATGCTTTCAATCAAGGACAAAAAACTCAGTTGTATATCTGATTTTTTCTGTTATAAAGCTGATTTTTTTTTAATCCAAACTATTATTTAGCAGGAGATGTAGTAGATAGTAAGACAGAATCTCAGTGGGATGTTTACTGTTAGCAGAGCATTTGGAGTAGTTCCAAACAGAAAAACTTCAGTCAGTGATGCATATTGGTATGTGGAGCAGGTTTTACCAGCTTTATGAAGTTACAAAGTCCATAGTATGAGTTGCTGCTGAGCTGAAACAAACACCAAGCAGGCACTGCAACCATGTGTTGTGTGACTTAACGGTTCTAAAGAAAGACATTTTAAAGCTTTATTTAGGGACCCCAGCTCCCTGTGTCATTCACTGAAGAAATTACCACCTCAGAAGATGGTTTGAAACAACCTCCAGACTGAAGAGCCACCTAAAGGTTGACACACTGACTCCAGCAGAAACAAACTGGGGAGAACTATATGCAAATTCTTTTTTCCCCTGAAACAGGAGTCTTCGTTAAGGACATAGCAATGTCTCTACCTACTTACAATCCAAAGTCTTAAATGGAAGTCCCTACAAATGCTTTCCCAAAAAATACCTGTAGAGAATTCCTCCAAGAGGCAGAAGACACAGAGCCCTCTCTCAATACACTTGTGTGGAAAGGCAAGTGGTTACAGATCAGAAAGATACAAGTGGGAGTCCAAACCTATGGGCACAGTTAACAGTCTCCACTCTGATCTGTCACAGTCATTTTGATGCAGGAAAAACTCAAGCTTAATGGGCCAGAAAGTGGGAACAAGAATGAGTATCACAGTACTATCTTGGATGTGTCTTCAGTCAATTTAAATCTATCCTTCATACAAAGGAGAAAACCAAATGCATATTAATGCACTTACCAAAATGCAATTGTATATGAGGGGGGCAGTGAGGACTCCCATATGTGTTCTAGAAAGGAAGAAGTTTCTATCATTGCATTTCAAATAGAGATTGATTGACTCACCATATGTAGGTTTGCTTTTAGATTAACATGCTATTGAAACCCCACAGAGAAGTTTCCCTAACTTCTGGACCCTAGCCAGGAAAAAAACCAGAACAAGGTAACAAGGTGATGGTGGTACAACCAAGGTGCATCAGGGTGTGGACAGCAGGAGAACTTCAGGTCTGTGGAGAATTCTGGGGTCAAAATCTGAGGTCTTGGTTTGCCCTGGACACCTGGGAAATGGTATGCTGGAACCAGGATCTGCAGGAATGCTGTTCCAAGTTTAGGCATCTAAATTAGTTCCTTTTGGATCTGATCTTTAAGATTAGAATAGCAGAGACCCAAGATAAAAGCTTGTAAAACAGAAGACAAATAAGACTGACTTATCTCACTAACAATATAGAGAAACCTTTTGTACATGCTGAGCTACCTAATGTTTCTGATCAAATGGATGTTTCTGTAACCAGTGTATTTTTTTTGTAATATAAAAATCAAGTGGAAAGACTTATAGAGAGTTTAAGGGATCTAATAATCTCTCTCTAAATCTCAGCAGGACATTCACTTTCTATAGTCTTCTTGGATGGCACAGCCCAGCTAAACTGGTTTATAAACCTCTGAAGGTGCTTAGCACAAAAGTAGCATCAAAAACGTATGAGAGAAAAATAGATAAAAAATACCCTTGACACCAGTATCAAATTTTCACCAACTAAAGATGGACTTTTGTGTCTATGCTTCTGTCTTCTGGCTGTGCCTTTTTAGTTGACACCAAATATACACAATTATACACATCCAGGTTCTCCCCCTTCCGGGATGTTAACCTTAAACCCAACATTTCTTTATCATTCTTCGTCAGCTATTTTTATGTTCAAACCATGAGGTAAATAATCTAGTGATTTGCTGTAGCCTGAGTCTATACAGAACTTTCATTTAGGAAGTGCCAAGCACTCCAAAAATCACGCTAGTGAAGGCATTTAGTACTCAGAAATAGAATTTTGCATTGAGTAGCTCTCCATTACAATTATTGGGGCCAGAAGTACCCTTTTACAGAGCAGCCCATGTCAGGTAGTAATCAAAGGATCTTGAGCCTCAGCTGCTACTGTTCTGTGCATTTCTTTGCAGTCTTCCAACCTTTCTAGCTGCCATACACTGAGATGCAAATTCTATGTGGTGCTGAACACCCACAATGCCCTGGTTTATTGCCATAGCTCATTACAGCCTTTCTGCTTTGACAGACATAAAGATCACATAAAGTGGAACCTATGTGGCATTGTCTGAGTACACCAGAAGGCTGAACAGAAGAACCCAACCAGGACACTAACAAGTCTTGTATGGTATAACAGAACTAGCAGGAAGACAATATTCACTATGTAATAAAAAAAAAACAAAACCAAAACCAAAATGACACTATAAGCTTGAAAACATTCGCCTCACTGCTCTGTGGTTTGAGAAGTGAAGTCTAGCACGCCAAAACAAAAATCAGACCTACTTTTAATCTGTGAACAGCTCTCTTGATGAAATCTGTCATGTTCCTGGCTTCTTTTGTTCCTTGAGAAAAGAGCAAAAATGTTATTTTTCTTAGAGAATTTCCAAATGTTTTATTTTTATTAATGTTTCTATATGAAATAGTTTATCACTGCAGGCAAATATGTCTCATTCGTTAATTCTTCCATTGTTGAAACAACATAACCTATAGTTTCTAACATCATTAATCTTGGACATCACATGGAGATTCCCTGTTATGTACAGAATTTTCTCTTCTGATGTGTTTGAAAGGCCAGTCAGGACTGTTGTTATAATCTGTATTGAAGTAGTCAGCATTTGAATTTTTGAGTTGCTTTTGTCACTGATTGTGGTTTTCCATATGGTAAGAAATTAATCTCTTAGTTTAAATATTTTTTAATGCTCTTTCTGCAAATTTCATATTTGATTCAAGATTTGGCAAGTCCTCTGAAGTTTGGGTTCTTAAAGATACAGCCTTCTGTTCAAAAAGCTCAAGATCCCTATTCCATGCTACTAAATTGCAAACAAAAAATAGAAAATTACTCGAAGGGAGAAAAACAAAAAAGACATAACAGAAGTGATTCATAGTTTAATTTCATATAAAAATGGTAAGCAAAATGCAGTTTCGCCATCTAAGTCTTCAAGAGATCCAGTTCAGTAAATATGGTCGCTTCAGACCTCAAAATTTGTTCATCAGCTGTCATTCTTCTCTTAAGCAGGATACAGAAAGCAAGACTGAGTGCTGCCAGCACCTCATACATACATTTAAAAGAATCAATGCCTTTTCTTTGAGATAACTTGAAGTTATTTCTTTGAGATAACTGGCATACACTAGATAACCACTAACCTGGCTGAACTGAAGAAAATAGGTAACAAAGGAGAATAAGGGTATTATTGATTATTTTTGTTTCTTGTTGACAAAAATTGTGACCACTGATATCTGTCACATTCCTATAGCTGATTTTAATCAAGACAGCACATGGAATGACATGTTAAACTTAGGTTAAACTTAGCAGTAACTGGATTCTTTGTTTTAGGTTTTGGTTTGATTTTAAGTTAATACTGCATTTTTTTCTTCCTCTAGTTCTTTTCTGCATTCTTTTCTTCCTCCTTGCTGGGCCATGTTCCTTCATTTGATCTAATTTAAAGTTTAGGAAGAACATACCACTGTGGAGATCTGAATACACACAATTATGTTTCCTTGCTACTATGCACTGCACCTAAGGAAGGTCCTTATATCACTGGTGTTGCTATCCCTGCTGTACACATGTGGAATATAGCTTTGGTTACCAGTACAGTATTTGTGAAGAAAAAGAAAGCTTTAGTCGACCTTAAAAAAAAAAGAAAATGAAGGAAGAGAAAACTAATGTTCCCCATATGCACTACCTTGAGAATTCAGGTGAACTTTCTGTGCTTCTCTTCTTTTGCTTTAGAAAAATGTATAAGCCATGATTTTAAATTATTTGCAAACTCCCCTGCTTTAATTTATTAATGTAGACTGACTGCACAAGAGCACTATTTTAACCTTAAACTGGAATACTAATAAAATTCCTGCACAATACCAGATATGTTTGATTTCAGTTTTTATTGCAGTATTATCCCAGTGGATCCCAAAAACATCTGACTGAAGTTAACTTAAAATTTCTGCACTTCAATTAGATATGGGACCAAATAAACTCTGCTGAGAGCAACAACCTTGAACTCATGGAAATTCAGATCTGGATCCAGGCTTTGCAGCTGAATTCCATCCCAAGCTTAAATGCAACTCAGAATCAAAGAGTGTTGTGGCTGCACACACGATTTACAGGAAACATTCAATTCAACATTTTTGGTAGGTATTCCCTCCTTTAATTACTCCCAAATTTCTGCCAATCTCTTCATACCAATGCCTGAATTCAGATTCTTGCTCTCTGTCTGGACTGACTAAAGCTCTAGCAGACACCTCCCTTCACTACGGAATAAACATTGTGGCACTGATTTGAATCCAAAATTCTTTGAACAACTGTTTCATATCTAAGTAATTGCACCAGCAGTAGTGGGATCACCTCCTTGTTAAAATGTTAGGGAGAGGGGGAGGTTAGAATCGCAGCCCCTGGCTTTATCATACAACATGAAAAGCCTTTGGGCTATCTGCTCAGCTGGGATAAATAAGCAAAGCTCTATTGGTTTCTGGGTGAATGAGATTATAATTCAAATCAGAAGTGTAGTGTTTGTTTATACCATTACAAAATATCACAGAAGTTTGTATCATAAGCCTTAAAACACTGCACTCAAGGACAGTAAAACCCATGAGTCTGAGTTTAGGTTTCAGTGATTCCAGTGAAGTTATGCCTATTTGTTTCAGGACAGCAGTGCTGATGTGCACCAGCTGAGAATTTGGCTCTTTAACTCCTAGATGACAGCAGAAACCATCTACATGGAGAGGGAGAAGGGGCAAGGGTGGGAATCAGCTTGAGTACAGAGCTGTATCGCTGATAAATGGTTATCAGCCACCTCTTAAAACAGGCAGGCCTGTTCCTTCCTAAAGCGAAACTAGAGAATTAAAAAACACATGCAAAAGAATAATACAAGGATATGTTTCCTTAAAGAATTTCAAATGTATATGCTATACTTGACAATCCAATACAAAGGATTTTGATCGTAACATTTCACCAGTTACTCATTTCATATGCTTGCGCCTACAACCCTTGTGATTCAAAACAAACTCCTATATAAAATGCCTTTCAGAACAGCCCATCCAATCAGTTAACCTGGCAGCCTATGCTCACCAAAAACAAAACTACCCTTTCTTCCATGCACCCCAAAAGAACCCCAAACTAGCCAGCAGTAAGAAACTTGAAGGATGGTATCTCCTGGTACCAGCTCATCCCAGTGGAAGATGATGCAATATGTAACATTGCTATGTTTCACAATAAGTATGTAAGAGTAGTCACATGTGGCACAAATGAAATGTATAACAAAGAGCAGAAACATATGTTCATATAAACCATTGGTTATGTCAAAACTAATAACTTGTTTACTGTAGTGGACTCAACGGTAACAGGTCCAGTGAGCCTAATGACTGTTATCCATTCCTTTTGCTCTTCATTGAGCAGGCTGGATTTTTTTCAGGAATTCTGTTTATGCAATCCAAACATATTGTTATTTGCTACTTTCTGCATGATCATTTTGGCATTCTTATGAGTAGATGATGATGGTTCTGTCTAAATGTTTGGGAGGATTATCACTGACATGGGAAGTTATTAGGTTTGATGCAATATAGAGAAAATTCACAGTCAGAAAACAGCATCTTTCATTTTTAGGAATGGAGGTAATTGTGCTTTGTGACAGTGCACATCCTTAAGATGTTATGTATCATTGCGTACTTAAAAAAGCAGCACACTTTTCATTGATCTTTCAATTTCATTTTGATTTAAAATGCAGATCTTTCCCTCCATTGAAATCCTAGCATTTTTATTTTAAAATGTATTGGGAAAAAATCCATTTCAGACACATGCAGCACCATAAATTACTTTTTGTGGTTGAAACAGTATTCGCTTATGGCACGGGTTGAACATCCTCCTTTATTAGAATGCTATTTATTGCCACCAGCTGCAGTGCTTAGCTAGGAAAGTTCTTGACACCAGCAATTGCTTTTCAGCACCAATGCTTCCGGCTGCTAACAGGGGCTTCTATTGCCAAATGCAGCCACCCTCTTAAACTGTTCCTTCTGGTATACAGACAGCTCCTGTCACTGTTACCCAGAGCAGAAGCTGGGAGAAAGGGATCGGATCTGAACTCACTGCTATGTAATCTCTTTAGCTATAAATCTCCTATAACTCTAAAAGGCCTTGCCAAATACCACTAGCTTAAAAGCTGTCAAATGTGTTCAGGAAATCTACGCATCAGTAAGAGTTTTTTTTCAAAATTTAGATGCGAGTTCAGCTCATGAGCAAAGGACTGTCCTACATAACTAGCCTCAGATTTAGCAAAAGCAAGAGGACTTCTGCATCCATAAACTGTGTGGCCAGTGGTGTCTATTTTATTAGATTTTTGAGCCGGGAGAAGTAGACAAAGGTAATTACCCTTCTTCTGTTAAGGGCTGTTATTACTCCTGCATGAACATTTAGCACTGCTTTTTTTCTTTTGCTTCTGCCTATGGTAGCCATGAAAACTAAGCAGGAGGAGTATAAAAGAGGCAGTGTCAACAGCTGTCCTACCAAACACTAAGTGTTTACCTCATACAGTAAATCTTCAAAGCAGTAGCATGTGTGCTGCTCCTGTGTATGCAAATCCTTTTGTTTTATTGATATCAGTTGCACACATGCCTTCTTCACAGCTGAATCCTTGAAAAGCCATTGCATACAATTCAGCTCAACTAAGCAACAGAGGCAATCAATGACAGGAGAAGACTGAACTCTTCTAACATGGGAAGAATTCCTTTCCTCCCTAAGAAGAGAAACACCCAGTAGGTCAAAGAGGAAGGGTTCTCTGCAGTATAGCACAGACAAGCCTGTTATACAGATGCCTGAACCACTGGAATCTACAATTAAACAAAACAAAACAAAAAAAAAAAAAGTCAAGACCTGTATGTTTAAAACCCTAAAACATTCAAACTAGTGTCTTTGCAGAGTTAGGTTTTGGCACACAAGACACAAGATAATTTAGCTGAAAAACATCCTGAAAATATTTTTACTCACTGTGAAAACTGGTAAAAGTAAGTGTCCTGTTCATCTTACAGACAGAATAAAAAAAAAATCATTACTGTGGCCATAAGGAAATTCCTTTACAAATTCAGAGAGTACAAAATACATCTGAAAGCTGGAGTTATTTACGGGTTCAAAATACAATTGCTCTTTATTTCTTATCTTGTCCCTGTGAATAACCCAAAACAGTTGTTAGCAAATTACTTTCTCTTTCATATCTTTAAACTGGAGATAAGTATATGTTTCCTCTAAATGACTCATAAAAATAAACTGGCACAACAGTATGACTAAAAGTGTTATGTGTGACTGAGCAGCCTTCATAAAAATTACTATTTTCTTTCCATCTGTATTCTCCTTGAGCCAGAGTCTGCCCCACTCACTATGTCCTCTTATAAAGCCAGTATTCACTTCCCCACCACTGGAAGTGGTCTACTCTATTACACCAATAGCATTCTAGCTTTTTCTTTGGGAAATGCAAGACGAGATATGATAATGTAACATCATGAAGAACGGGTCTCTTAAACAGCTCCTCTCCTCTATTCCAGCTGGACTTCATCCAATTCAAATGGATGAGTGAGGGCCAACAGACATATTAGTGCAACCCTGTATTTAAAGCTAAATTATCCCCTGAATGACCCTAGAGTCAATTTATGGCTGCAGAGACTTAGGACAGTAGAGTTCAGAAATACTCTAAAGCCTAGCTTTGAAAACGCCTTGACACATGCCACTGGGGGGACACTTGGAGGGGGAAAAAGGGGTAAAATATATATGTGCTCACTTTCCATGTTTATCCAGTGTCCTATTTTATGATTGTTTTTTAAATTTCTTTTTGTCACTTCATGACAAAAAAAAAAAAATAGAAGAAGCTTCTCTGACTTCCCATTATACCAATGACGCCTACTAATTTTAATTCTTACTACAGCTTAGAACAGTAGTTAATCTCTGCAGATGAGTTGTCCCCTAAGGAGTTCAGCAGTTCAGCAGTATGACTCTTCCTCATCGCTACAGATGCAAGAAATACCTTTGTGCATGGAGCACAAGCAACCTCCATGTTAGCAATGGTGAACAATTTCCCTCCTCCTAAGGGAGGGAAGACACCACCACCTTCCCCACTAATGACTTTCCATGCTGTGGAGTAAGTAAGGCAAGCAACCAGAAGAAAATATGTATGAATATTCATTCCCCATTCCTTTCTTGTACCTGGGATATTAAAAGAACAGGCAGAAGAGATGTCCAGAATACAAGTTGCACAAATCGTGACTGTTTAGTTGGCTGCCAGGTTACCCAGCAGTAAACTGTAGGATGTTGCTCTTGGTTTTCACAAAACTTGTTTTGCTGGAAGTTCTGGACATTTTTTTGTAATCCTTCCCTGGTGTAGAGCAACCTTCCTCAGTATTTGATTGGGATTGAGCTTTTTCCCAAGTTGCCCTGCTCACTATAAGGTTTCATTCTCATTGCTTTAATTTTTATCTCACTTTATAATTATTGGTTGACTTAGATTAAGCTACCACAGAAGCCAAATAAGCTTTAATCAGTCCTTTCAACTCTCCCCAACACATAATTTCAGAAACAACTCAGATTTTCAGAACAGGTTAATTATAAAAACAAGCTCACCAAAAAATTTTGAGTAACAAAAAAGGTATGCAGAAGCAAGATCATCATTTTATGGATTACATTTTTATGCCCCAGTGCCTTAAATGCAAAAGTTCTTTAGGAAGACAAATGTAGACCAGAGCAGATACCAAATAACTGTTGTAACAAGGAGGAGGAAGTGGGGAAAAAAAAATCAACCAAGCATCAAAGGGTGTTTAGTATATTTTACTGCAATTTCAATAAGTTTAGTTATGATTCTATAAAAGTTATAGTTATGACATTTAGAGAGCTTCCTGTTGCCTGGTCATTAATTCTACTTGCTTTCTTGTGGAAGAGTTCACAATTACCCACATCTTTCCTTTCCACGTAACACCATTTCCCATATAAACATACTGCTTTAGTGTTTTAATACTTGAGACTGCTACCATGCGCTACTGTAGGAGGATGAGTGATAGGAAGATCAACACATGATTCTGGTGCAGCAATGCAGGTATTGACTGCCATGCCACTGACTCAAAAGGAGTCAGTAACAGTATGTGGAGCAGTTGATTTACAAGCCAAAACCCTTCAATTATCTCCAAGTTAAATGCGAGCAAGAGAGGGATAAAAATCTATTGTGGGTGCTTCCCAATATGCAACTGGTCAATGTGGCAAGCAGGACCACCTTCCTTCATTGGCTCCACAATTATCACCACCATCAGCAATATCAAGGATGACACCTGACCACTGTGTAAAAAAACATCCATCCTGTTCATACCACCACATCAATTGCACAGGACATTTAAATGAAATCCTGTAACAACCACACCACCAGTTTGCAGATTGAGCAGTTCACAACTCTGAAACAGTGACACATTCAGCTACCTTATACAGGTAATTTTCATACTGGTGTTTCCAAAACCAGAGAAGTAGGGCAGGCTTTTCAAACTTGGCTGCCTGAAGCAATCCATCTATCCACCTGAGAAACTTAACTGAACAGCCTAATTTTTAGATGCAAGTACTCAAACCTCCCATTAAGTCACTGTCAGAGACTTTCCAGAGTCTTTTGCACTGGCCTATATTCACTGCATCTTTAACTAGCCCTAAAAATTAAGCACAGGGGCAATTTAAAGCCAGTGGCTGGATTTTCAGCAGTAATGCAGAAGGATGTACTTCAGGTGCTGGTTGCCTAACTCAAGAGAGTTAAATGGTCACATTTTCATGAGTGCTCAGCATGTACTCTGAGAACTATTAAGCATTATCTGAGTGCTTTAGCAACCAAAAAAGGATGCATTGAAGCAAATCAAGTTCCTGCTAACTGTAAATACCTTGGATCAGTTCACCTTAGGATGGCAAGTTTGTTCAGTTGCTTTGTGGCAAGCGCATGAATGGGGCAGACAGACCACAGTCACATGCTGTTGAAACCTTATGGTTACAGATATGCCAACAAAGGCAAGAGCAGTCCAAGACTTCAGTTACTCAAACCAAATAAAACCATATAATATCCAGGTAATATCTACTCTTTTGCACTGTAGAATCCAGAAAAAATTTTCCACCCAAGGGAACTAATAGACTTCCATACTCAGGCAATCTGGACAATTGCCCGAGTGGATAATCAGTCATCTTTAGAAGAAAATCAAAAGAAAGAGAGTAGAGAAAGAAAGAAAAAAAGGAAGGAAAGAAGGAAGGAGTCAAACAAATGGTGAGACTTTAGAAGAAAACACAGTTTTGTTATCTTTATGAAAGATCCAAATAAACTAGAGCGACAGATACATTCAGACACTACCTAGGAATCGCAAGTTGATTTTGCCACAGATATGTATAGATATTTTATTTGGATCTAACTGGAAACAGAAAATTAAATGCATGTAGTAATACAACAGAGCATTTGAATACTCTTTTGGACTGAAAACTTACATATTGAAAAACTTCTGTTGAAAAAGCATTCCACGAAAATGAACTGCAGCATCAAAGTAAGAGCACTGTGCAAGATTTAACATGAAGAAGGACAAGGCAGTGTTAATGGGAAAGAGAGACCATACTACAGGTGCTGGCAGCCAAAACCAACAAGCTCGCTTTCACTAGATCTCAAAGAATAATATTTAATTTAAGTACTACCATTATAGAAAGCCACAAAAATTGAGACTTCCAGGGCTGGAAGTGAGAACATATTTCATCTCCAGCCAGAATACTACGTCCATTCCAAAGCTGACTTACTGCAAGTCTTCCATTGTCTCCAATCATTTTTTTCCTTTTTTTTTTCCCTCTTATTTTCAGAGTGGGTGAGCAGGTATTTCCCATGTAACTCCAAGCATTAGAAATACACAATATATGTATTTATTCATTTAATAAATATAAAATTGAATTCTCTCTAAAGAACTATATTTAGTGCACACCACACTACTGAAGTAAATAAGCATAGTTTCAATTAAGATATTTTAATTCTATTTCTCCAATATTCCAATACTCTTCTGAGAAAGGAAACAAAAGTAAAAAAGTTTTTACAAGTTCTCCAAATGCTATACCCATACTCTAGTAATCAAATACTATTATAATTGTTATTTTGAAAATATTACTGCTGCAAGAAAAGCATGGCAGATAGAAGATCAGGTTCATCCTTAATATTAGCTAAACCAGAAACACTGCTAAATGCAGTACTTTAGTAGTACAAATAGAAGGTAATTTCTTTATTTAAAGAAAAGGACTTGTTGATCATTCTGGTAATACAAATGGTTCTTTAGAATGCAAAGTACCATTGGTGTACTTTAAAATGTCCATTAAACATCATAAGCTGGAAGCAGTTACCAAATAATTACAGCCACAGAAGAAAGTCGTGTATGGTGCCCATCAGGCTTTATTAGAGTTGCAAATCAAAAGCCATGGACTGATTCTCAATTTATTGTTTCTACAAACTTTAGGAAAAACAGAGCGGAAGGCATCAGTGAAATACAGTAATATGTTTCAAGTGGAGCCCTTTCAATGGGCTATCTCTATTGAAAGATATAAGGAACACATCAGCAACAGCAAAACAAATTCATTTTCAGCATATAAATCTGCGCTTTAAGCCAAGTAAGAAATGTAGAAGCCCTTCTAATTTGTCCCACAAAGATATTTCTTTGCCTTTCCTGGTCTGGCGAATACTCAAAGTGTGGTATCATGAGTTTCTCTTTCAGTGAGTACTGCAGTAGTAAAGAGGCTTCCTTCACACTGACCCAGACAAATTTTCTAGTTTACCACTGGAGTAGGCTGTCCAAATGGTTTACCCAAACCCAGCTAGGGACACCATTTGAAATGTCTTTGTAGAAGCAAGAGCAAATGAGGGGCCTCACAGTAAAGCACATGCATTCCTCCTGCCAAATCCCAGAACACAGCTGATGGGTGTTAGCCACCCTGCACCATGATGGACGTGCTCATCTTAGAGCTGAGGTCTGCTGAAAGCTGCCTGGCAGCTGGAAGCCCAGGTGCGATTTCCTCTTCACCTTTAAAGCCAATCGCCTGCTACACTTCCAGGCTATATACTGCTGCTGCAGGGAGAAATGAGATTTCCTTGTAAAAGTCCTTCTCCATAAGAACCAAGGTGTCTGTGGGTATCAACCATCTGCTGAGAGCTGCAAACACTCATGTGTTAATTGCTTAATTGCCTGCCCTGGTATTACTGGGGACAGCTTGCCCTGGGCTAGTGTTTTATAGAATCAAGCCCAAAGACTGCTGCAATAACTAAGAATAAAGGCAGTCCATAAAAAAAGCACTCTTCGGCCAGAGCAAAGAGTTATTTAGTTCACTCTCTGTCTGAATGGCTAATAGAGTGCATTTGAGGAAAAACATAGGATAAAATTTCTTTCTGTACAACCCCTCAAGCTTTCTGCAGCTTAGGAACCTCCTGAGCTAGAAGGAATAGATTCTTCTCTTTGCTTAAATTTTCCAGGTTAAAAAGCAACAGTATCAGACCTGCTTTCAATAATACCAGTGCACAAAGGCTTTTATCCCCTGGATGCTGTGAACCTGACAGCTATTTACAGCCATTTAGAACAATGAGTGAGCCTATTGCCAATACAGACCAGAAGAGCATGATAAATGCAGAGCAAAATTTAACATTTCAATCTAAATTATTAGAGAAAACAGTACTTCATCCATCAAATTTATGTCTGTCCTATCTGGGTATTTATCAGCATAGTTCTGTGCTATATAAGCAGAACAACGAAGGTAGTGGCAATAGCTCCAGAAGGTTTGCAGTAAGCTTCCACTGTGCCTATATGTGCATAGGTGTGCTTAGCACAGAAGAGCTTTTACTGCCATGTAACTCCAGCTAGTCCTAAGCATCGATCAGGCATGACAAGTTACTACATAAGATCAGATTGTTCTTGCTAGCGCACATTTCCATGAGCATAAGAACTAAACCATTTCTGAAAGAACAAAATGAGTGGGGTCAGGCTTCAGTGGGTGACAGTGCAGCCTGCTGTCCTCTCTTTTATATGGTATACTCTGTGATGTGCACTTGGCTATTTTTTTAGTAAGAATCATTTAGGAGCACTTTCCTATTAGAAAGTACAGCCATTGTATTTGACCATGAATATGCTAGGGAGTTAATTTAAAATTCCCTTACTGTACACGTCACATGATATTTTTCAATTAATCTGATTCAGTATTGGAATATAGCATAATTATGTTTTCTTCAGTACTCTCATAGGCAGTTGAACATCTGGAGGTCAAAAGAGCAACAATAGAAAAGAAGAGATGCTATACAGGTTCTTCATATCAAGCTGAATAAAATTCTACAGTCTCTGCATGCTGCTTGAAAATGGATATAAAATATCTCTGAGAAAGGAGCTGTAGACTATGAAGATAGAACAAAAGGTTATGAAAATGTATAAATATGTTCAAAAGGAAATTCTAGGCTGCCATTGCTGCCATTTGCAAGGTGTGTTTCTCTTCTGTGTTCCAACTTCTGTTGCTTTTAGTGTAAAGTGTATTTTACATTTTTCCTGATACTTACACCATATATATCTCAAAAGTTTGCTTATTCTTAATTAAAATTAGATAAATGAAAGTTCATCTTCAGAATTTTTAGTATCTTCCAAAACTTTTTATTTTCATGAAGAGGCCTTGTAGTAGTTTGGTCTAGGCCTTCCTTGGTGACCAGTTTGTAACCAAGGAAGGGCCCAGATTTACCCAGTATTCCCTACAATTTTTACTTAAGCCAGACTATAAGAAGAAAGGAGGGAAGACCTTCGGTCTCTTTCCTTCTGGCAGCTTGGAGGTGCAGGTTCCCTGCTGTTGAGTCTGTCGTGTTGGGGAGCGAGGCCTTGTCGACCTTGGGAGACGGAGGTTGCCGGCGATCGTTCCAGAGCGACTTTCAGTTGTCCCAAGGAGAGTAGTGAGATGTTTCTTTGCCAACATTTTTTAGTTGCTAGATATTGGGCTACTAATCGGGATATATATATATAGATATATAGATATATATAATTTTAGTTTTGTTCCCTTTGCCTTCCCTTTCCCTTGTGAAATTGTATATAACTGTAATATAAGTGTAAATATATTTATATTATATTTATATATATTGCTTTATCTGTCTCTCTCTCGTTTCGGGTTTTCTTGGTTGTTTTTTCTCCCTCTTCTCCCTGAGGTTTGGGGGGGGGGGGGGAGGGGGACTTCTTGTGGTAAGGTTTGGAGACTTGGCGGGGAGCCAGCTTCAAACCATATCAGGCCTACATCAGGAAATTGGGAATGTAAGGAAGCAGGCACAAAGAAAATAAAAAAGGAGTTGTCTGACTAAGCTCCATGTCCTACCAGCTCAAAGGCAACGAAGCCTGTGCTCCACAAGCACTTCCCAAAGCTGTAACTTACATTCATTTTTTACACATTTTACACATAAAGCGCTGTTGACTTGTACAAGTTGGTCTTGCTCAGCCCATCACAGAGGGTCTCAGCAACCTTGGCTGAATTGCAAGGGAGAAGTTTTACACTGGTGAATTGTTGTGAAAGGAAATAAAAGTCATGAGTTAGCATTTTTGCACTGTCAAGCTCCATTCTATCCTTTCTCATCTCTCTCACTCTTAACAGGGATGGTTAGCATAATCATGCTTACGGCTGTTACTTCCTACGCCCTTATCTTTACATAGGTGCCTGTATGTAAATATAAATAAACCTGAGGTCTGCACATATTGAAGATGGCCTTGGGATTGTTTTCAGAGTCAAAATAGTGTGTAAAATGCAGGAGTTTGTTTCTCTCAAAAGTTTTCTGCAGAATCAGTACACAGTTTTCACATACTTAATACATTTTGTCTGACTGACTCATTGAACATTAATGAACTAAGTTTCAGGAAGGAACCATGTAAAGACTGTAATGATTAGTGTCACTTAAGGGAGGATTTGTGTAAAAATAGGCTAATATTGTAGCCAAGTTTATTCAGGTGTCAGTGGCAAAATGAGACATCAAACCTCTGAGCCCTGACTCACTGATGATCATTCAGAGCACCAGCTCCTTGGTGCTGTTTCAGAAATACTGCCTCTTGTTACCCCCTTTCTGTAATATATTTAGGCATACAGACAACTAAATGAAGCACTTTCATGCTGGTTTCAATTTTGATATTTAATTTCCAAGACTGAAACGAAACAGTTACCCATCTCTTCCAAACATGTATCTGCAGATGCATTAGCAGAAAATCTTTAAGCAGAAAGATATAGATGCTGAAGAGAATAGTTTGCAATTGTTCCCTTATATACAAAGGTTTTCTATGCCTCACACACTGAGCCTAATAGGGACAAATTTCTGAGAGTGTCTGGCAAAATTCTGCTACGATGTGAAGTGAAAGAGTTTGCACCTTTATGTCAAAGCTAAACTCACTTTTGTTTGAGGTCTGACACTGAACCTTTGTATCATTAACAGCAGAGATTTTCCCACACTCTATTCCTGGATATATGATATCATAATTCAGAAATTACTAAACCCCCCCATTTATAAAGATAGACACTGTAAAATAAGTTTAGATAACACCCTCTCAGCTCTACAGCAGCCTTATGGAATGCAGAGAACATCTGATGCAGAAGTCAAGTACATGTTAAACAAGGGAGCAGGGTTATGGTATGGTCGGCTTCTCTAGTGGTTGTTGTCCAGTGGGTGGGTTGTTCATGCTGTGGCATCCATGAAAGAAAGGTATTGGTTTGACTAGCTCTGTAACTCCACTCTCACACTTCAGATTCTGCAGCCTTGAAAGGCAGCTGGCCCACTGGGTATAAAAATACAGTGCTGGGTTGAGTTTATTATTTTAATTTAAATGGACTCAGGAGATGTATTATCTCCCTGAATAGAGGCACAGGGGCTGATAAGAGCAAATGACTTGGTTTCCTGAAAGTCCTTCTGCAGGTGGCTGACCACAGTATAAATGGATAACAGAAGGATTTGGCACAGCCCTATTTCATGACAACTCTTCAGAAATTTTTACATGGTTCACATGGATTTTTCAGCAGCATTATCCTTAGTCCCCAAGATGAGAAGCAGGTGGGAGTGTAGAGGAAGTGTGTATGTTCTTCCCAGCCCTCAAATGGACAGAGACCAAATTCCTTATTGTAGCTGGGCTATGAGGTTGAGATTTGGAAGAAAGGTTCTGGCAGACACAGCCATCTGAAAAGAGAGCTATCCATATGAAGAGTTCCTTCCAAAGTTGAATCAAGATGAAATGATTTTACATGTTTTTTCATTGTTCTTCCCACCTTGTAAACATTTCTAAAGCCTGTCTGTAATCCCTGCATAAAGAAGTGCTAATATTCATATGTCAGTATGGGCAATGATTTCTCCCACACCTAAAGAGCCAAGTTCATCCCATATGTAATTCCACTCACTTTAATAGATTTGCAGGAGGAAGAATACTGGCCCAATAAGTCCACCCAGAAACTGCAGATCCTGCTGAAAACAGCTGTCAGCCTTGTGAGTAGACTGAATCACCACAGACCTCAGTTGCTCAGGCCTTTACAATAGATTTCTCCTCACTTCTGTATGCAATTCTTCCTGCAAATCTCTAAATTATCTGTACATCAGCTGCTTGAAAATCTTGAAAGCCTCATTATAAGAGATAAGGACAGCAGAGCAATCCTTGCTCACATTTCCTAAACTGTGTCTATTGAATGTGTATCTATGCTGTAGTTATATTGTGTTTATCTTACTACAAGGCATTTCTTGATTAGTTGCATCCAGGAAGGATTTTTATTCTTTCTGGTACATTTCCTGATTTTCAGAAAGGAGAAATGAGTATTCACCCTTCTTTGCTCAGACACTTACAAACTACAAGGATGTAGGTCAGGGAGAACCGATGCACCTAGAGGTATTAAATTGCTTCAGTGTCTGGTCAGTAAATCTTGATCCTATGGACAGAAAAACCTGAATGCCAGCTTTACAATAAAAATAGACCAGCAGGGAGTTTCAGAGAAGCTATGGGGAAAATTTTCATAGGGCCATGAGGGAATGTTATTTAACAAAGTCTCTTCTATTTCAATGATTCTGTGACCCTGGTGATGCCTTCCAGTCTTATGTTGCTATAAATATCTTGCTTAAGAACTAATTCCTCTTGACAATCTGACAGAGCTTCAGCTCACAATAGAGCATGTCACCAGTTAGTTTATCTTATGACTAACATTAGCGTTTGACTTTTGTTTTCTGTTACCATTATTCTGGACAGCAAGATACTGGTTTTAATATTACCTGCTGAGACTTTTAGTTCATGAGTAAATAAACTTGCAGCTCCTTCAACAACAGATGCTCTAAATTAAAAGGTATGAAAGTAACATTCCTATTCTTTAAGGAAATGGTGCATTCTAGGATCCTAAAATATAAATATAATTATAAATACGTACAAATTCCAGTTAAAAGAATCTGCCTGGGACAGAAGTTCACCCTTACAAGTATAACTTCAGACATCACAATTAGTCTTAACCAAAAAAATAGCAGTCTTTAGAAAGAATGAAGATTAATTCTTTTAATCACACCAGAGCTTTTTAAAATTTGCTTTTTTTGGTGTAATACAACATGAGACAACATAGTTGTATGAAAATGATTTTCCATGAACTGTGCTGAGAAAGAGATAAACAAGATAAATCAGACACTGTCTTGGATATTGAAAAATACATATACAAACCTACTGCTATTTCCTGGGGCAGGTGAGGGGGAATGCAAGGAAGGAGAGAAAGAGAAGTTAAGATGAAAAGATCTATTACTAATTTTTCTGTGCCTAGATAGGGTCATGACAATAAGTCATATTTTAGCCAGCCTCTCTAATACTGCTTAAGGAGTAACACCTTTCTCTCTTTCACAGTCTGTTGCATAGTACTCTATGTGGTGTGAGATAAGGGCTTCTTCAAGATGTTCTTTGTTCTTCCCAATTTATCTAATGCAACAAGGCAGGGGGTTGTCAGGATTTTACTAGCCAACAGTACAACTATGTTTTTACTCTTAATCTGCGAATACTTCCTTCTCTGCATGTTGTCACACAAATCCCTTAGAAAAATTTCATTTCATTTTACTTTGCCTTATCTGTCTAAAAGGTATCCTAAGCACCTAAAATCCTAATCCAAAGGTCACTTTTTCTAATTTAGACATCTAAATTTGTTCTGTAATTAATGCACCCCTACCATTGTATCTCACCTACAGTACATGTGCCTCAGGATCCTCCTCCTCATCTTATTTAATCTAGTTCTGAGACAAATGAGTTAAATGAGTGGACTATGGAGTAAGAAAAGATGACTAGATGTCTGACTTTTAAACAACTAAAATTAAAAAATATCTATCCCAAGTTTTGTTCAGTTTTCTTCCATGTAAGACTTCACATATGATTATTTTTATGAAGTGGTTTAGATTCTAAATTGAAAGATCTTTTTCAGCCCATAATGTACAGATGACAGCAGAAGATACGGCATTTTGCATGTTTCAGCAAGTATTCCTTGCAGTCCCTTTCAGTCATTTATTCTTAATTAGAAGTAGATTTGCTCTAGTCTTACTCTATAGCCAGCGAAGAAAAGCGAGTACCTTCAGTGTAATGTTTATGGGTGTGCCTGCCTTTCTCCAGTGAAAACAAAGGAAGTCTCAAGCTGCTACAGTGCCACCTTAGGTACTTCAGTTAAACGATGAGATGAATCCATGTATATCAGCTGCAATGCTGGGGCTTGTAATAAATTTGAAATCCACTTTAAAATCTTACAAGTATAATATAAATCATATGTGCGAGTCATGTGTTTGTGTGGGGGTACGTGTACTACATACATGTATGCACAGTTTATGTATGCTTATACCACAACAAATTAAAACAGCCTGGTAATATCATCTGTAAAACAATGAAGCCAATTTTCAGAAAGATGTGGAAAAACCTTACATGCAGATCTCAGCTTAAAATATTTTTTAGAAGTGAGCTTTATCCAGTTGTACAAAGAGGAATGATACTTCCAGTGCCAATCAAATGCAATATTGCATTTGTTCCAGTTGAGTATGATTATATGGTGAGATCATTTGACTCGACAGAAGACTACTAATAAAAAAGCTTAGTAGCAATAAGCAAAACTTTACTACTGACCTCTGTAAAGACTTATTGCTAAGATTCATATTGTCAGTGACATCCAGGATCAACAATGGTTGCAAGCAGGGAACACAAAATGAAGTGTTTGGTTTTGGCAACAAAATATTCTGCATTTAGCAAAGGCATATGTCTCAAACTCAAATGACTTCAAATTAAAGCAAAAAATGTTTTGAAGTGTCGTCATTTGATAATCATTTACTTTAAAATAAGCAACATATTTCTATCTAATGGGATCCACATCTTTAACGAGTGAACCAACAGTGTGACAAACAAAAAGCAACCTGCTCTGAAATGTAATTCCAAAATAAATTACATCTAGCTCTTGTTTTTTGTTGTTGTTGTGCTCTGTTTTCCTTTTCTGGCCGCCTGTAAAACTCCCACAATTTTTTCATTGCTACAATGACAAATGCTATGAGAAAAGACCTGGTCCACTGCCAGAAATCTACTCTAGACTTCAGTATATGTTTCTGCTTTCAAGAGTCAATTGTTTTCCTTTTCTCCCAGGGGTTACTAGCTACCTTATTACCAGAAAGAATGACCCCCTGACAGTGCAATTGAGATCCAGAAACTCAACAAAACTGTAACCCCTCCAGTGGCATCAGAATTCTAATCAACAGCAGAGGGTCTGGAAGACAAATGTACTTATATATAAGGCCACCATATTAGAAAGTGGCTTATCTATTTGCAAAGAAACCTATCTCTATTTGGTTTCTTCTGATATTTTTATTACCCTCTTTCTTGTAACCTTGTCATTGCTAGTGTTCTTAAGCAGGAGGGTTTTTACAGCATGGGAATTACTGTGCTCATTTTACAGAGTTTGCTGTCTATTTCTTTTCTTGCAATCTGTGTTGCAAAGCATATGACTAGAGCTGGGAGCCCCAGTCATTACAGATTTTTTTCTCTTATCCAGTTTAATTCACTAGCAGAACAGTTGTTCCTTCAGTATCCTTATTACCACATAAGAAACATGGGTACAGAATCTCCAGCCTTGATACAGCAGTGGAGAATGAGCTCAGAATATTAAGGAGAACTTAACAGAGAATACACCTTGCACTTGCAAAGGCATGCACTGAAATATCGTCATACAATAATATTTCTCAAATATAGTTATCACTAAAAGTATTCAACTCATTTGCTGGATCCTTTTGTGTACCCAAGATCTGCTAAACTAAGTTGTTTCAGACAAATACATATAAAGATATTCTGGGGCATGAGACTGTAATATAGTTGTTATATCTGTACATGTGGAACTGTGCCCCAGAGTCCTGATATTACCAAAATCTGTGCCTCTAAATTGACTAATTTTTTTTTTTAATGTTAGTAAACTTTCAGAAAATTTCAGTGCTAGTTAAAGCTTGAAAAGTTTTTTATTCTGGTGACTTTGTTACCAGAATTATTTGATATGCGGGTTAGAAAGACTTTTTTTTTAAGCCCATCCAACCACATGGTAGGAAACAAGGTACCCATGAACCAAAGCACAGCTCCCAGATGCTCCGCCATCTGACTACCATTACACAGAAATTGGGAAATACTTCAGACCATTGTAGGAAAAATATTCTCAAGATATAGAAGGATAAAAATATCTAAAAAATAACCAAAAGCAGACAGCATGGCAGAACACAAGCACACAAAACCCCACTGCCTTTAACAGAGATTTGGGTGAACGCAGGAATTTGCAGAGACCGGAGTCTTCAAACAGCATCATGGCCTGAGGTGCAAAAAAACCCAGGAATAATGTTCTTCTGAGAACACTCTGGGAAGAAGAACAAGCAAGCATGAGGTCAAAAAAGAAATGTTTTTGTTACCTTTCTCAGACAAAAGTCATCACATTTTACCAACAACAAAATAAAATGTATTAGACCCTTACGTGATACCTGGAAGGAGCAGCAGATGGCCAGCCTCACACCTTCAGAACAGGAGCAGCACGAATAGCAATAATGTGATTTTTCCTGCACTGTCCTACCAACAAGATGTCACCATAATGCAGAGAAAGCGCCAAGTGTTTGCCCAACTTTCTCTGCTGAGGCACAGCAGTTCTGCTACAGACAGGTGAGAGGGAGGAGGCTGTGAAAATGGCTCTTCTGCCCCAGAAATCAGGCTGTAGTCTCTGGCAAGGGCAGATGAAGTAATGTTCTGAATTTTACGATGATACCTTACAGTAAGCACTGTGTGACTGAGCTCTTCCCTTGTCAACAGTCACACTGTTGACAAGGCAGAGTTGTCTCCTCTGGCAAAGAGACAGGCAGAGTTGCTTCATGCCTATGTTTTGCTCCTGCAAATCTAATTGCAGGATTGAGGCCTTAATTAATAATCAAATGGGGAAAACTGACAAGTGCATCTTTTGGCACTGATGTAAAAAAATATATGGCCTCTTATTATCTTACATATTAGGTCACATCTCTTTAATTTCTATTCAAAAGCCTAGAAGCAAGTTAAATGGATTCCTTATACACGTTTAAGTACCATATATTAAAAATAACATGCTGAAATAATGCTATCAGAGTATGAGACCTACCTGACTGATGGAATACTCTTCTAAAAAGAGCTTCCCTTTACACAGAATGAAGGAAAATCTAAAGATAATAATGAATAAGAAAGTAGCTTCTTCTGCCAGACCCATCAAGTTAAATGGCTCTTGTATTGTTCAAAATGTGTACAATGTTGTGTTTTGTGGCAGAGGGTAAAGAGAGGGAACTTTCAGTAACGTTTTGATGAAGCAACAAATAAAAATAATATTTTGACAGAGAGCTCATCTTATTAGAAAAAAAAGCATGTCTCTGATTTCTCTGGCTCAAATAGAAATCCCTTAATGTGAAGAATATTGAGGTTGTACGTAAAGCCTTATAGCAATACTTAAAGGAAATGTGCCATTCGCAGCAGAACATGCAGCATGACTAAAGACCCTAAGAGCTTGGCATCATTTGAGCTTAGTTTTAAATACTTATGATAGACATTTTTGGAATATGTTTCCTGAAAGTAATATCAAGGACTTACTTCAGCATTAGCTTGTGCATGCTAATAGGTTGAACTGGTGCTCATATACCAAATAAATACAAAAAGGATTAGCTTCTCTTTATGTACAAAGTTTAGGGGGTTATTTTTTATGCCAGTATTGGGATTTATTTGCCCTCCTGATGAAATGTTTACCTCACTCTGCCTCATCAGTATTAACCTCACAGATCAACAGATCTTCATATCGACAGAATAGAGAAGTCAATATCACCTTATTATTATTTAATAAGTATTTCATTGTCAGTAACTGAGTGAGAACAAACATCTGTGCAGTATAATGGCATGCACTTTAATTTTGCAAGGTTACTGTCTTGCATATGTTTGACAGAAGAAAGCCAACCCTTAGTAAAAATCCCCTAGTAATTTCAGTGTATAAAATGACAACATGTTGAAGGACATTTAAATTGAACAAAACGGGGTTTTTTAGTCCCAGTTTTGATATACAAATATTGGATGTGTTTTACTGAGGCTTCTGACTATGATTGATAGGAGATGCATCAATTTCAAGGTTTGTGAATTTAAGTAAATTGTTGCCAGTGCTATCACTTTTTTTTTGTATTTTTTTTCAAATTATGTCCTTACAGAGAATAGCATGTTACAAATTGAGACAGGATATACATAAAGCATCAATTTACCTTGAATACCCACTTAAAATAGTAAAAAGAAAATAGTTGTGATAAGAATGTTATCACAGATAACAACATCAGAGTTGTTCAGAAAACTCCAGAGTATTTAAAAAAAAATTGCTTATGAATTTTCTTCTAAATAGTTTTTGCTGCTTCTGTTTGGAAAATACTTTTCTTGCCTTTCCATTCAAAGGAAAAATGTAATATTTATTTTAAAAAATAAAAAGAGTAGTAATAGATCCTAGATACTTTTATCTTTGTCCTCAGAATTTAATTCCTTTACATTATACATTAGCAAAAAAAACAAACCCAAACTTGTATCAACTCCTTTCAACTTGGGAAAAGTTTATTAACCCTTCTTACCTTCATGGTAATGCTTTATTTGACTAAAAAGCCTGAAGAGCTTTGAAAACAGACAGTGCTTATGCATTGTACAGCAAAACTTATTGTAGTTCCAATGCCTTCAGAAATTAGCTGTGTCCGATTTTAACTAGTTTTTCCTAGGTCACTTCTTCTCTGATGACGTATGGCTCAGGATCTGGTGAAATGCACAGATACTTTTAAGAATTTTTTCCAACACATGGTCATAACTTGTTTCCATGTGTTATGTCTATGTACCTACATGCCTGTCCATATGCATAAAGCAATGTATATGCTATATGTGCGGGGGTTTGGTTTTAACATCAGATTCTATAAATGAATAAAGACACTATCTTCATTTCACTATTCTCTAAAGGGGCAACATGGAATGAATTCTGTAAATTTAACTATACATGTTGCTGATTAAAAGCTGATGGTAACAATTAATATACAAGGGGACAGACTAGTTTTTCTTCTAACATTTTTTTGAGGGGAAAAAATGAAAATTAGATAGAAAAGAGCATTTCCAGATGTGACTATATAGGGCTTGATTTGAAGCACTTTTGTTATCTCCTTAATAATGCATATAAGAATGATCATGTGAAATGTTTGTTAAAACTCAGTCCTAGTAGATATTTGCGCTTACGAATTGATTCCTTATCCATATTTTATGGAGAAATAGCTCAGCACTGGATTACAGCACATTATTTTCCAAACTCCTTATTAGACTCTGCATATCTCTCTACTATGCCTCCAGGCTTAAATTAAAAACAAACTTAAGAAAAATTTAAAGAGACAACATTCAGAAACTTATCTTTTTACAAAGCTTCTGAAAGTTCATAATTATCTTTGTCCCTAATAGGCCTGCCTTTGAAATAATTTGATGGCTAGGTTTGTAAATTTGCTTGGAAAGATCTGGCATCCCATAGTCATTAAGGGGAGTATATATCACAAAAATGATTTTGCATATAAATAATGGTGTACAGGATTTGGCTTAAATTGTCTGCTTTCATTTGATTTTTTTTTCCTCTAAGATAATTTGGAGGCAAGCAGAAAGATCAAATTGAACACAACTTGGAAATGAAACTAGGATAATTGAGCTAAGTAGGTTGAACTTGCCAGTCACCTGTGACCTCCTCCTAGTGACACATCATTTCAAACAGCTGAAATGAGAGGGCCTGCATAAAGTTGCACAACATAAATACAGCAAGTGGAGTTTCAGTCTGGAACCGTGCTATCCTTTGTAATCTCTTTGCTTCATCTGTTGAACATGGAGGGACCAAAGCACTGTGCACCACTGCCTTGAAAAGGCGTTTTGCATCCAGTGTGTTCAGGGAACTTGGTGGAGGGGACCAGAGGACCACTGTGGGAGGGCCACCATGCAGGTGGTAGGTGAACAGCACATCACTGGACCTGTAAGAGATGAGAAAGTGAAGCTTCACAAGTAAAACAGCTCAGCCATGGTAAGATCTCCTTTACAAACTGCTGCAACTGAAAGTTTGCAGTTGTCCCTGTATGTGAACCTAATATTTTGCTGTTCATTTTGAAGCGATTATTCAAAACACCGTGGCAGCTGAACCCTCCCTGCTTTCAGGATAATTATTTCTAATCGTGATTGGCAATAATAGTAATTGCCATATTCAACCAGCACCCAGTAGTAACGATTATTATTATTATTATTATTATTATTATTATTATTATTATTATTATTATTATTATTTGGGTTAACAATCGCCACTGACAATGTCTCCCGACTCTCTTCTCCCTCCCTCAAATATACAGAGAAATAAGTAACAGTGCTCTGCAGCAGCCGTCGGGCGGGCTGCTTCCCCCTCCTTGAGGGCTCGATGGGGACTGGGGGTGAGCAGCGGGTGGCTGTCCTATGGTGGGGCCAGGTTCCTGCCGGAGGGCTGGTGCGGGGGATCGGGGGCGACCCGGGCTGCCGCAGCCGTCCCCCAGCACCACCACCCGCACCTCCCCGGTGGAGCCGGGGCTGCAGCCGCGGCTGTAAGGAGCCTCTTAATAAACCTTCGGGTCGATGATGCATCGCTCGCTAGTGAATCTTCGCAGGTTTATTTATTTTAACTAAATCGCCCGAATGGATCGCAGCTCTATGTTGACTCTGGTGAGAGGCGAGGCGGGGAGCCAGGGGCGGTAGAGCTGACAGGTCGCCCGGGGATTGCGGCGTTTTGTGCGTGCAGTGACTCTCTGCAAATGCCTGCAGCCCCCTCCGGGAAAGGTTCCCCCCGCCCCGGTGACCGCCCCCTCCCCTTCCTCCTCCGCCTCCCCCCGGCCCGACCGCGGGCGCCCTTGTAAGGAAGAGCTGAGGGCGGGCACGGCCGGAGAGGAGCATCCCCGGCCAGGCCGCTTGGAGCGGCCGCCGCGCAGGCTTGAGGGGACGAGGGAGGGAAAGGTGAAGACTGAGTGTTTCAAACCCGTGGAAAAGGCCAGACAGTGGGTTCCTCAAGTTGACGGTCACTAGAGAGAGGTGAGGGTCAGAGCTCTCCCCGCCGGGCCCAGGGGAGCGCGAGATTCCCGGGGGGGATCCCCCGTCTGCATCAGGGGCAGCTGAGAAGGGAGCGGCCGCCGGCCGCCTCCGCCACCTCCGTGTGCAGCGCTGATGGCAGAGCCGGTCCAGCGCTTCTCCTGGCCGCTGAACTTCACAGCGTTTCTCGTGTATATTCACGCTCACATCAGAGTCGAAGTTTGGGCCGCGGCGATGCGGGAGGCTGGGGGAGTCGCCCCGAGCCCGCGGATGCGCTGGTTCCGCACGGCCAGGGCTCCCAGCTTGACGGGAGCAGTGCCCGCCCGCCGAGTGCCTGAAGCCTTTGGGTGCCTTGCAGGTAAACACAGCAAACTCCCTGGGTATAAAAGCAGCCTCTTTTTTAAAACCACACGGAGAAGTTGCAGACCACAGTCAGCAGGAGCGGTGCCACTGGCCTTCCCCATTGGGCGCCGTGCCTGCTTTTTGTCACCTCTCGGGCATCCCCGGAGCCGCAGCCCGATCCCGATGGACGACAGCCCTCTCCCCCAGGCGGCCGCGCTCCGCCAGGAGCGGGGCTGGGCGAGGCCGCGGGTCTGGCCGCCGGGCACCGCCGCACTGCTGCCCGGCACCACGCACCGCTGCCAGCCCCCTCTCCTGGAGCGCTGCTCCCTGACGTCAGATGTTTGCTTAGGCTTTTGTTCAGTTAAAAATAGTTTCATGCAGCAGTTTACCTGCCGTGGGTGGCGGCTGTCCGTGGGCTGTGCCAGAGAAGCATTTTCTGGCGGAATCAATCATTTCCTTCACCCTCGGATCTTTGATCTCTGCACGTAAATTAATTATAGTTGTATGCAGGAAACTGGCTCGCAGTCTTCTAAACCCAGCATTTTGCTGCCTGAAACACATGAAAAGGGAAAGTTTCTTTGCAGTCTAGCTGTAACAGGGCTACGTTACCAAAGCTAGATATGTTTTACAGTGACCCATTGAAGTGTATGTACTGTCAAAAATTATCATTACTCCAGTAGTCTTCACTTTTTTTTTTCTCTTTGTATCTCGTTTATGTCCGTTTCGGTGTTATACTTGCAATTGCATATTATCCTAGTAAAATAATTGCTTTATAGCAGATTACTTGCAGCGGACATTTATTCTTCTTCTTCTGGTTCTATGGAATTATTAAAAAGTAATGGGTGCCAAGACAATCAAGGAATATTTCCTAATTAAAGAGGAAAAATGGAACTGTCACAATTTTCCACTGTTTGTGAGCCAGTTCATGTGCTCAGATTACACACACCTTTACATCACACCTAGACGTATGTACTGTATGGCTATGGTGCATATGCACACATGTACACACACCCCTCTGCCACAGTTAGTTCCTATTTTTTACAAAGGTTAAAGAATAAATTGAAATCGAAGACAAATGAATTGACAGGAAAATGTATCACTTTTTTTCCGCTTTAATTTCTTCCCACATTGTAATGAATCTCTGAGCCTTCAGCTAGGTGGGCAATTAACCACCCAGTGCCTGCTGCCCTATAACCATCACCCCGCTGTATAGTTTATGGGGTTGAAGTTTTTTAACAACTCCGTATGCTTATTTTATTGTTGTGTGCGTGTGGGATACGTAATCTCCCGCATGTGCAGATTTATCAGATCTATATAGCGGATGTATAATTTTATAGTTTATCTTAGCCCAACTGTTCCTGGGTGACAAATCTCTCCGTCGCAGAGAGCGCTGTCCTCATTTCAATACTATTTCGTTCTGGGAGCGTGCACGGTAATTCTTTACATCGAAATTGCTTCCCCTCTGGTTCCTATATTTTAATTTAGTAAAGGACTGATTAGCTGTGTCTTTAAAAGGGCCAGGTCTGCGCTGGCTCGCAGCGTCACCTCTCACCTCTCCGCAGCCCCGGGCTGGGGTCACTGCGGGGACGCGGCGGGGGAGCTGGCAGTGCTGCTGCGGCTCCCGCTCCCGCCGCGCCTACCTGCGCGCCCCTCTCTGCGCCGCGCAGCTCCCCACGCCGCTGCTGAGCTGCTCTTGGGAGCAAATCCCCCGTCCCCCCCTTTGGAATGGGAAGAGCAGCCCGCCCGCCTCTGCCTCTGATACACCGCTGCTGGCGTGAATCATCGCGGAAACAACGGGAAGATGCAGCTCTGCTAGGCGAAAATAATTGTTTGGTTTGTTTTAATTCACAGCGACCTGATTTAATGGCACCCTTTCCTCTGACTTCGAGGGAAGGCCGGCCGGGGTCCATCGTGCTCTCTAAAGGCTTCATGTAAACTTCTACATTTTGAAAGAATAACTTCAAAAACCTGTGTTTGATTATATTCAGACGTGTGCCCAGCTCACATCGACTTGTGGATCCATTGAAGGTGTAAAGATCCGTTGATAACATGCAGGTCAAGTGTCCCTAAATCAGCAGATTATCCCTTCTCTGCCAAATCCTGGAAGTAGTTTAACGAGGGGAAAAATATTTTTCATCTGTAAAAGAGGGATGATTCATAACAAAGAGGAATTATATTTTAATAGGAGAGGCTACAATAAAAATCTCAGATCGCTTCAGAAAAGGTTTCACTCTGAACAAATGTTTCGAGTATGTTGGATCCTCATAAAATTACACTGTAGACTTTATTCTGACGATTACTGGAAAACATGCAGTGCATACAAAAATACGAGCAAGAGAGGGTGGAAATGAATTTTTCGTAATCTATGAACAGTGAAAGGAGCAAGTACGTTTTTAATAGTTTTGATCTTTATCAAATGATCGATGTAGATAAAGGCACGCACCTAATATTCAGGAAAACACAAATAATTTTAAGAAGTTACCTTTCCTTGACTGTACCGGTAAATTTACAGAACTGGTGTGGTGTAACCGCTTTGTTTATTTTTCTAACGTCTACCCAGATTCCAGCGATCCGCAGAGCAGTATCAGCTTTTTCCATGTGTTTATCATCGAGGTTGCAACAGGATTCGCCTCAATTGTTCTGCCTTTCTTGTATTTTCCTTTCTTACTTTTTCTGCATTTCACAGATATATTCGCTTTTTTTTGCAAAAATAAACAGAGGATTTTTAACAGCAATTTAAGATGGTAATGGTTACTGATCCCATTCTTTCCATCATAATCTTCAAGTGGTTTAAGATTAATGATAGGAGGTGTTTTAGCAAGGAGTGTGGGTTTTCTTCTCCAAAGACCATCGCTATGATAATTTACTTAAGATGTTGACGAGACTGTCAGTAAGACTAATTTGGTATTAGGCTGCGCTCTAGCAACTGTAAGTAAGCATTTGTTGTTTTTTTTAAGCACACTGTATTTTTGAATGCCTTACTATGAATATTGTTATTTGGTCTCCGCCTGATGGATTCGCAACTGAGATGATTCCCCTTGCCTTTGTTCCAAGAAAGGTGTCTTCTAATATTCTGATAGTCCACCCTCCACCATTCCCTTTCACGCACATTTTTTACAAGAAAATAAATTTGAGCAACTACTGTCTTTGTCCAGCAATACCTTCTGCACAGCATTGTTTTGGCTGGACTCTATCTAGGCACATCCCTGAACCAAAGGGACTAGATGCAGGTTTGAGTGCTGGGTTTGTGTGAATTTTTGTTGTTGTTGGGCAAAATAACCCTTTAAACAGTAAATATGTAAGTGTATTACCTCGGGGTACGGGGAGGCTGGGGTGCCTCCTTAAGCGCGGGCGGTGTATGACGTATTGTTGGCTCCCGAGCCGAGATTTGCCTTGGCCGACCGGCCCGGCACCCCGCGCCGCCCCGGCCGGAGCGATTCTCCCCCAGGCCGGGTCCCCGCACCCCGTGCTCTTGGCCGGCTTTCCTCGCTCCTCCCCGGAGAAGCCGGGACTAGAGCCCCTCGGCGGGGCCCGCCCGGGCAGAGGGCTCGGTGCGGGCACGGCGGGCAGGCACGCATAGGTGAGCGCAGGACGGCGGAGGCAGGAGCGGAACAGCCTGCTCGCTCGGAGGGAAAAGTCTGGGGTGAGAGCCTAGCAGACTGGTCGATTTTACCCTTCTGTCGTGCTTTCGATAAACATGAAGCCGTGGCCTTACCTAGAAATTACCAGGGTCACGGGACACCCGGCTGGCAGTGCTTTATTGCCTTTTTCCCCCCGCGCCCCCGGCCAGGCACGCAGAGGGGGCGCGGGTAGCCACATTTGGGGGTCGGCCCGTTGGCACCACCCGTGGGCACCGCAGGCGCTGCGGCCGGGCCCGGGGCTCGCAGGGTGAACGGCGGGGGCTACAAGAGCACGTGCCAGTTCCTTATCGGCCGCCCCTCTTCGCTGTCGGCAGCTCTGCGCTCGCACAGAAAGGAAAAGGGCGGCCTCGTAAACAGTAACAATCCTAACAGTATTAGGATCGCCCGGGCCGAAAGGGAGGCGCGGAGCAGGGGGCACTTGACCTCCGCCTGCGCAGCCCCTGCGCCGCGCGCTCCTTCCCCCGGCGCGCAGGGAAGCGCGCAAGGAAGCGCGGTCCGGGGGCACCTCCGCGGAGGAGCCGCGCGCCGACAGCAGGGGGCGCTCCGACGTTGCGCCTGGGAGCCCGCGCTGGAGCGCCGCGCGCCCGCACACGGACACGCGTGTGCACGGACAGGGAGCGCACACACGGACACGCACACGTGCGCGCGCGTACACGCACACAAACACATGCAGGCACACACGTGTGTACACGCGTGTGTACACGCACGTGTAGACACAGACACGCGTACACACACAGGAGCACACGCGCGTGTAGGCACACAAGAGCGAGCACACACACACGTGTACACACGCACACGCGGGTGCACGGGCACGCACACACGGGTGCACAGACACACACACACACACACAGCGTCACCCCCTCCGGCCAGGTGTGCGCGTTACCGGGCGCTGGGCGCCCCGCGCGGATGTCTCCGTGTCGCTCTCCGTGTGCGCGCGTAGTACACATTATGCAACTTATTAAATACAGCGATGAATTGTCAACATTTTTTTCGCATGTTAGTTCCGCCGATCCGGGCAGGATTTATTTTCAGGTCTCGGGTCCCGGAGCTATAATGCGTGATTTCTTTGCCTTAAATAAAATTGGTCAAATGTTGACAACCTTTAAGCCGATCTAACACTCAAGATTACTGATGGGAAACTAATGAGAAAATATCAGATCGTCCGGCCCGGGGGCTCCTAATTAAATCTTAGCTGATTGAAAAATAAAAGCGGGTTCGGGGGCGTGGGGGAGGAGGGAAGAAGCTCCGGGCTGAACTTTAGCTCTCATTTTACGTGATATTTCCCCAGCCCATCCCTCCCTCCGCGCTTCCCCCCTCCCTCCCTCTGTAAAAAGTCTAATATTATTTCGCTGGTTATTTCGAGAGATCCGAACGCGGCTATCATTCCTTGCCCGGTAAATATTAAGGCCTTTAAGCAACGTGATTTAACTAATTAGAAAATTTACATCATTAAGTTTCAGGGAGAGAAAAAAGGAGAAACAAATCTGTCAGTCATTTTAAAAGAGACAGGCCCTATTGAAGTGTGAAGAAATCGGCTCTAATTCAAAAAGGCAATCGGGCAGAAAAAGCCCTCAACATTACCCTGCTAGTTATTAATCAGAAGGGGTTTCCCCCTCTCTCCTTCCCTGTAATGGTAAGAGCTGAAGCACATCGTTAGTTTCTCCCAAAGCTACAGCACAGTTTCCATTCAGGTTTTTTTGCCACTCTTCCATGTCCCATATTAATAGCGGGTATTTGTCCATTCAAGGCTCATAGATTTGAAAATGTTTCCGAGTTGGAGAGCCGCAGCAGCAAGAAATAAAAAAAAAAAAAAAAAAAGCTCCCGAACTCGGAACTCACGTCTCAGCCAAATATAAGGACTTCGCTGTCCCGTCCCCCGCCCCCACTAACGGGAAAATAAAGCAAACCTGGTCGGTGAGAACCCGGTTATGGCTTTGTTTTCATCCCCTGCCTTGCACCCTCCATTTCTAAACACAGACACAAGCCTTAGAGGAAAGCAGCCGTCGTTGTCCCTCCGCTCTTTTTTTTTCTTTTTTCCTTTTTTTTTTTTTTTTTAAGGGACTAGCTGTGTTTAGTGCCACGCATCAGGCTCAAGCAGAACAATACAAACTTGAGTGAAAATCGGAGCGATCGGGTTACTGATTCCAGGTCCTTAACGAAGTGGTGCGGGACCCTGATGGCCGGTGCGCCGCGCGGAAGGACGAGCTGGCGGTCCCGGCTTGGGGAGCACAGCCTGGGTGGCGTGACAGGGAGCTCGGGTGGTGGTGGGAGAAATGTAGCAGCTTGGTCCAAACCACAGAGAGGGTTACATCTCTCTCTCGCTTTCTCTTGTCTCCTCTTTCAAACGCGCTCTCTAATCCTCCCCTTGAAACTGTTCACAGTGGACTATAGTATAAATAATAAATACATCCTACTCTGCGTTTTCTCTCTCCTAATCTCGGAGAATCTGACAGTTGCTTTAATCAAAGGAGTTTACACTGGTTCTAAAGGAGTTTGCACTGGTTCTTCATGGAACTAATTGAATGAATTTTAAACATGTTTCGGACAAAACAAGGCGATAGGGGCCTATTTCTGATCTCACGGCCCGGGGACGATTTCTCCTGCGGCTCGAGGAATTAATCCCGTGTAAATGTGGTTAGGATCAGCCTCCTGATGGGGATTTTACTTGGCAGTAGCCTGTGAAGACACAGTATTTTGGCAAGAAAAAAAAAAAGGCGGTTCTGCCAACCCTATTCCGGCTTCCATTCATTTGCGTCCCAGGGCTAACTTGTAGTCATCTCTGTATGCTTACAGAGATGTAAGGTCTTCACCAGGACCCGACTAGCGCCAGGTCTGCTTAAAGGGTGGGTGCCGGACGGGCGGGCGGGCGGTTCGCTGTCCTCCCCAGGGACCCCCGGCCGCCGCCCCGCCGCGTCCTCGGCTCAGCACCCCCAGCCTCTCCGAGAGGGGGAGCGAGCATGGCGAAAGAAGTGCTCCTAAACTGAAGCGTTTCTCCGTTCCTCCGTAAAACCAGATGAAAACCCGCCCTTGAGCCCGGCGGGTGCGCGGTAAGGCAGAGTTCCCTGACACAGCGAGAGGAGCTGATCGCAGTACGAAATGGAGAGGGGAGGGCAGAAGAGCCTGCGCCCTCCCGCCCCTTTGCATCCGTTTGTCTTGCAGTTATTCAAAATGATTGAGTTTTCTGAAGAAGGTCCTTTAGAGAGAGAACAAAACCAGCAACAACCTCTTCCTCCAAAAACAACAAGAATATCAACCTGTCCACTGGCAAGGCTTCGGAGCTTAGAGGCATTATAGTAAAATTTATGGCGTCCTTAACAACTCCCAATAAAGGCATTAAAATTCCCTTTAATTGAGAAGACATTGATTTTTAACTCTGGAAAGAACGAACCCGTAATTTAATTGCAAGCTTTCACCGACAGAGCAGCATCTCAGGGAGGCCACATTCCATCTTTAATAGAGCCACTTTATGAAGTGATAAAAACAAAGAAAACCTGACAAACAGAGACAGTTCCAACTGCGCAAGAAAAGTTATCTGCTTTCCCTTTCCCTCTTCGCAGCTCCAAACTATCGCGCTCTTCTCTCCCTCTTCATCCCCCAGTCACAAAACACAAGTGTAAAAGCAAAGGGTTTGGGGTCCAAGGGAGAAGCAATAGTCAATATCTTAAATAACGATTTGCTTTTACTAGGCAAGGAATGATGCCAAGAGTTTTAAGGGAACATTTTCACAAAATGGTAGCCTCTTCTGAACAGGAAACTAATCAGATAAAACTTCCTTACTCTTCCTTGTTCGTTACAAAATCATTGCTAAAGAGAAGGAAAGGGAAATCCCTTTCTGTCTTATTTCAGTATCGGTTTTTGGTATTACAGAAGAGTAAAGAAGTTTTTGTTTGGTGGTTTTTCATTGATCAGTCACTCTGAGCTAATGTAATTATCCTCATCAATAGAAGGCTGCAGAGAGAATCATTATGTGGGTGACATTGATAAATGATCACCCAAGAGCTGCCTTTTCTCTTGGGCACCCCCACATATGACCCTCCCACATACACAAGGTAGCCATAGAAACACCTTGAGATCGTCAAGCACTGCTGCAAATGGGAGAATGCGGAGAAAGAGAGAGAAATCCAACTTCACACACTTTCTGTCCCTGTTGAAGCCTCCTTCCCATAGCACGGAGCCACTGAGCCGGGCTCTGCTCCGCTGTCCTGCACCGTGGGCACGCAGCCGGGGCCCGGCCCCGCGCCCTTTCACGCACCATACTAAGTATTGGGGGGAGGGGGAAGTCTTATGGGGTTTGCCTCTGGCTTTTTTTGATCTGTTTTTTCACTTTCTTTCTCTGTAAAAATTAAGCAATTAGGTTGCATGTACCATACGTATTCTACGCGCATAGCGTAACCCCCCACTTTGAAAGTCGCTCTTGGAGATGCGCAGCCACAATATTCACCCCGTCCCCAGTAGCGCGACTCTTAGAAAAATGATTTAACCCAAAGTAATAGCAGCGATTTTTTTTAGTTACAGGACTATACAGGAAGATTCTGTGTTTCTTACGACGGCAAAGATTAATTTTTTTTTCCCTCCGGCCGCAACCCTCCTTTTTATGCAAGCAAATTCTAAAATATTGAGAGCAGTAATTGATTCATAATGATCCATAAATCCATGCAAGGAATGGGGCGAGGGTGGGGTTTTTTTGTGTTTTGTTGGTGTTTTTTTTGTTGTTTTTGTTTTGGTTTTTTTGTTTTGTTTTGTTTTGTTTTTTATTATTATTCCTAAAGCTGCAAGTAAAGTAGGTTTGACACCGTGTGGGGATGAAGGGGAGGAGTTGTTTAGCCGTGCGGGGTCATCCATCATCACTGTCGCAGAGACTCTGCCCAGAGGAACAACCTCCCTTCTGTCTGTCTCTTTCTCGCCACCAAAACTATTAATATTAAAATCTGCCTGCGACCCTTGCCCCCACCCTCCCCTCATCTCGCCCGGTCCTGCTCATCCCTTAGCGGCTGGGCTGCCCAACCTGGAGCTGGCTCGCTTCCGCGCAGCGCCAGCGGGGTTGATTTTTCCCTAAATGCTGTCAGGAGAGTTAAAAATCCGGCCCAATTTCCTGTCAGCTGAATCCAGGGACGTGGTAGGGGAGATTTGTGGGGCACAGACACCCTCCCACGCAGTGGAGCCCTCTCTTGCCACTCCGCACACGGCGGCGACGCGGTCGCGCCTGAGAAAAAGATTCGGGCGTTTTCCGGGCTCCATGGGATTTCTTCACAGCACACGCATCAGGGGTATAGTGGGGCTAGTGGCTCCGGACCGGCCTCCGCAAAGGCGCCGCCAGGAGACCCTTACTCCCCCCGGGAAGCCTGGGGAGCCGCTGGAGGGATGGGTGAAACCTACCGGGAGAGCGGGTCCAGCCTGTGACCCCGCCGCACCCCTTTCCCTGCCCGGCCCGGCCCCTGCCCCTCCCCGGCCCCCCACCCCCCACCTCCCACCCCTGACCCTCGCAAACCTGGTTGGGGGCAATTCTCTCTCCCTCGCTCTCTCTGCGGCTATGAGTGAAAGGGGGGCGCGCCCGGCTCCCCCCTGCATCTCCTCTTCGGCCCCGCGGTGCCCGCTCGCCGCGACGGGCAGGGCTCGGGCGGCAGCGCTGCCGGAGGTGCGCTCCCCTCCTCTCTTCGTTTTAAAGGCAGCAAAATCTGGAAGAAAAATCCCTCATTTATGGTGACTACAAGTCCCAGCCCAGACCCGATCGGCGAAATGGAAATTTGGGATTATAAACATGTGTGTATGTAAACAAAAGGTGTTTCTTCTGTTACCCTTCTTTTCCCACAGCATAAGCAATTTTTATTCAGATTCGAGTATTTTCTTTAACACTATACCGCTGTCAAAACATTATTCCCGTTTTGTTTGCTTTTGACAGCTGAGAGGTTCTTAAAAATAACAAAATCGGAACCTTCCATGCTAAACAGTAAATCTCAGATGGAGAAATCTCTGCACGATATTGTACCTTGGATTTCAGCAAGACATTTCACGGAAAGCACAGCCCAAAAGCATGAGAAAAAAAAAAAAAAAAAAAAAGAAAATAAAAAACAACACAGCAATGCACATATTTAGTTCATTATAAAAACAAATAATCTACTATAGATAAATTCTTCCCTGTCCTTCTACCAGTGCAAGGACCTTTTCTAACATTTCTCCTCAAATTGTAGGGAAAAGATCTGAAAGGAAATAAAGTCCTGATTAAAAAAAATTGAAAGCCTCTCCTTTAAAGTGTTAACACAAATATCTTGCCTTCATGTTTTCCGCATCCACAAAAATCAGAGAATTTGGAAATGGGAACCCAGGGTGTGCTCTTCTCACATGACTGAAGGGTTGATGTGATTTTAACCACGACAGAGAGTATCAAAGTCGAGCAGGGAATTATCATCTTAATTTCATACGAATGCCTTATAAAAGATGCCCACAAAACAGGACCCGAGTGCTAAATAAATCCTCACACCCATTCTACTGGCATCCTCCCTTCTGTCGCGAGCAGCGTGGGTCCATTTACTCAGCTCAGAAATCAAACATTCACTATGAGGCTGAGCCTCTTTCCACATTCCAGAAGTAAAAGTTGTCACTCAAAGTTTTCAATAACACCCCGGCCAGTGGGAATGACTAGGAGGAGGAAGGAGAAGGGTTACAAATTTACAGATGTTGAAGTCAGTAACTTTTGTTTCCTAGAAAGTTGGGGTAATTACAAGCCCTTTCTCACCCCTCATCTCCCAGAAATAAAGGCAGTTTTCCCCTGCTCTTTGGGCCCCATCCTGCTCTTGCTGACTTAACCGTGCCACCAAGGACAGTGAGAGGCTGCTGTTTCTAACAATGCTCATCTTCCTATTTCAAACTCTCCTTTAGTTGCTTCAAAATGCCATAAGCTTTTGTTTAAGTAAAACCAAACCTTCACCCATGATTCTGCTCCAGCTATTTATAGACAAAATGTCAAATCAACATTTTCCCTCATTAGCCGATGGTTTGTTGTTTTGGGGTTTTTTGTTTGGTTGTTTTTTTTTCTTCTGAAAACAGCTGAAGATAAGAAAAGCAGTAAAAACCATCTCAAAAGCTAGATTACACAACCCTCGCACAGAAAAAATTCCCATTAAACTCAAAGCTTCTTTTCTCCTCCTAAAACTTTCAAACCTACTCCTGCAATAAGGCCATTCTTCCCCTCTGAGCTAAATACCTGGAGTTAAGGTCTGTGGTGGTTATGAATGCACACACACATACATGTAACACACATGGGATTAGTTGTCTCATGTCTGGACCTTCACAACTCAAACTCAGCTAATATGTTATTAGCAGATAGTATGGATATTAGACACATCTCTCTGAAATGCAAGCTGGTGAGACAATATTTCAGATTTTGCTTAGTCTGGCATAAATCTAATATCAATAATCAGCAGAAATATATAACCTCAGATGTCCTTTCATTCAACTATTCTATTAATGCAATGACAAGCTTGTTTCTGATTTTCCAACCTTTCTTCTCAATGCTGATAAAAAATGTGTTCAAGACATCTCTCATGATAACTTCACATTCTCCTAAACATAATTAAAACCACAAAAGCCTAACAAAAAATCAAAAATGAAATATTTATTACCGCATTTTGTGACTTAACACCTTTTTTTTTCTTTTTGAAACATAACGTCACAGTCCTCATACAAGTATTTTAATGTAAATTTTGACAAAGCTTAAAGGTAACAGCATTTTCTTCTAGTGAGGAACACGTGCTGAGAAAGGAAGAATTCATGGACATACAATACCAATTCCACAGCAGATCTGATACTAGCAAAAACATTCTTTTTTTTTCAATTGAGGTAAACACATAGAATATCTAACATGAAACAATTAATAGACCGAACTCTGTACGAAGTTTGTTACAGTATTCTCTTGCTTTTTTCTTTTTTTCCCAAGCTTTGAGTTCATGATAAAGTCCTAGGTTTGGTGCAAAGACCATTAGTAACTTCTTTCATTTAGGAAAGCTGCCCAACTTTTAGTTTTGTTTTGTCCAAAGCCAAGGCTCAGAACTACTGGAAGAAGCTTCTGCTCTGTCTGTTCTGTCTTTTAAATCTTCACCTGCAAGCTCTTTGAAGAAGAGTCCAAAAAAAAAATAGATTGGGAAGGAATGGGGAGAGACTTAATGAAGCACGAACTATAAAGATCTGTTTGAAACTAAAGGACACATTTTATGAAGGAATGAAATGAGGGAATGGCAAGGCCTTCTTGGAACAGTCTTCTGAGTGATGAGAGACCCAGCAAGACTTTTTGTCTTCATCTCCAGGGTAGTTCTTTTCTCACTGGCCAAAACAGGTCTTTCATGTATAGTGACTTCACTGCTGAACCAAAACAGTCATTCTTTTGGGAACAACACACATAGTGTGGAAAACAAGGATTTTTTTTCTTCTAAAACTATTTGAGGCAACGTAACGGAGTGATCAACAGAAATGTA